>NW_027185777.1:12360842-12381943 GCF_028583685.1 Petaurus breviceps papuanus | reverse complement strand
TCAGACACTTAGCATCCAGAAACACCTGGCCATGTAAACTTGAGCAAGTTACTTAACCCCCAATTGCTTTAAAAAAAATAGAAAAAAATAAATGAACAGAAAAAAAATTAAGTCCTTACCATGTGTCAGACGCTATACTGTGGTATTGTACTATACAAATAAAAAAGCAAGACATGACTTATCTCATGCTGTCATGGTGGTAACCCTAGGTCAGCAAAGCAAGAGTTCTGGAAAGTCCTACTAGACTAGAAAGGTTTTGAGTTAAAATATAGTAATAGACTATATAGTTGTCAAAGGAGGACTAGCCTAGCTAGGTTCATAGAGGATCAATACTCACCAAGTTGGGGAAGGTCTACTGCAAAGGCATAGAAGAGCTAAGAGGTGTTAGCATCGAGAACCCCACATCCATCTGCTGAAATGACAGATTCCTAAGTATTGACCTAATCTGCTATTGCCTTTGATTGGGCAGTTGACTTCAGTGGTAGAGGTTCTGTATTCATGGGAATAACATGAATTGTGACAGTTCCAAAACCCTAGAACAGATATCTGCAGACTATGGCCAAAGGAAAATCTAACCAGCTGCTTACTGTTGTATCCTCCTCCTCCCCCTGGAATAACTTAAACCAGTGATATCAAAAGTCAAATAGGAACTTCGTGGGACAGTGGGGCAGTAAACCTTAGGTAAGAATGCCTGCAGGCTTCACGTATTAACATTATCTGTGTTCTATTGCAGCGTTAGTTTTGTTAACTATTTCATAATTACATTTTAATCTGATTCAGGCTACAGGCAGGAATATTATGGACTGCATGCAGTCAAGGTTACCTGTGGCTAAACTATCCTTAGCTCTTAACCACTAATCCTCAACATTCCCTCTCCCAGGGTAAAGGTTCCCAGTTCATCTTTGGGCTCATTAATGTGCACCTTCCTATAAGTATTAGCATTAGAAAGAACTGTTGATTCAAAAATTATAGTTTAACTTTAAAATATATTTTTTTAGCTTTCTGTCTTTATTTTCTTTGGAGAAAAAAAATGCACTGCATCAATCAACGAATCTTGGCCCCTCAAGGTATTTCTAAATTCCCATCCTTCTAGTGCTGGGAAAATAAATGAACTTCACCCTCAGCTGCTGCTAAATAAGCAGTTGAGTTCATTCCTACCCTCCTACCCCTATTTGCCTTAACTGCTCAAATCTGTCATCTAGAGCAGATGTTCTCAAGGTGCGGGCCCTGGGACCTTTGTTATTATTTTTCAGTCGTTTCAGTCACATTGGACTCTTAGTGACCCTGTTTGAAATTTTCTTGGCAAAGATACTGGAGCGGTTTGCCATTTTCTTCTTCAGCTCATTTTACAGATGAGGAAACTGAGGCAAACAGGGTTTACTGACTTGCCAAGCATTACACAGCTAGTAGTGTCTGAGGTCATATTTAAACTCAGGTCTTCCTGACTCCAGGCAATGTCTATCCCCTATGCCACCTTGCTTTTAGGAGCTATATAATGTCAAAATTATTTTCATAATACTAATACACTTTGACTTCTAACATTGTAGATATGAATAGACACAACCCACATAAAAGATATTTGGGAAGGTATCCTTAATTATTTTTCAGAATTTCAAAAGATCCAGAGACCAAAAAGTCTGAAATCTGCTAATCTAGACAAAATGCTCATCTATTTAGTTGTTCTGTCCCATCCATTCACTATATCAACCTGTTCCAAAGCCTAACTGTGTATGTGATTATCAGCCTTTGTTGTAAAAAATACCCATTGTTTGCTTGGCACCTTATCATTTGCCTTAAAAGGAAGCCCAAGAATCAAAAAGTGGAAACTTTTTGATGGTTTTAAGGTAGTTTTAAGTTCTATCTCTGAATGAATCTTTAAAAACTCACAAGTAGCCATCCATTATCAAAGGATCGTGGCTTCATTTCTTACGTCACTATTATAAATCTACTTCCCCTAACCATTTCTTTCCTTAAAACAAATACCAACCGCCTTTGCCTATACTTTAAAACATTTACCTAACATTGCTGCAAAGGACACTTGCAAATTTGGACTTACCATTTGTTTCTATTGGTCCATCTCGGTATTTGTTCCTGTTGCTCTCTCAAGTTCCTTTGAATTTATGTCTTTGGCCCTCATGGAACTTGTACTCAAATACCCCTCTGATGTCTCACCATGGTAGAGATGACCCTGGATCCTTGATGATTGGCCAGTCGAGTACATGCCTTAAGTCTTGCTAAGTGAGCAAGGGCTTTGAGAATAGTCTTGGCTGTTGGTTATATTTCTGCCATTCAGTAACCAAGCCATTTAAGTTTGGAGAGTCCCACAACCATAAAGGAGTGTGATTTGGTGACTTTTTTAAGCAAAGATAATTTCCTAAGGCATAGAGGACTTGTGGTCAGTTTTGGTGGAGAGAACAATTCTACTGATGAATCCACAGGTCTTTGAAATATTGAAGTAGAAGACATCTTATGGAAGCAAAATGCCAGATCTTTGTGAAGGAGTGAAGCATTATCATCAATAATCCATCATGGCCAAGGCTATCTTATATTGGCAAAGTGAAAATGGAATCCTATTCTAAATACTTCATGCTCAAATCTACTTTTATTTTTTGAAATTTTATTTTTTTAATTTTCATTTTTCAAATGTTTTATTAACTTTTGATTTACATCATTCTTTTCCGCCAGATTTTGAGTTACATATTGTCTCCCCATTTTCCCCTACTCACTGCCCCAAAATAGCAGTTCCACAGGATAACCCCTCCTCCAATCTGCTCTCTCCCACATCTTCTCCCATAGCCCCTTAGACATTTCCAGTAGGGCATGGTGGATCTCTATGCCCCAGTGCCTCTATATCTTATGTCCCAATTACATGTAAAATAGTATTAATTATATATATATTTAAATATTTGATTTTAAAACTTTGAATTCCACATTCATTCCCTTCCTCCCTTGTCACCCACCCTTACTGGGAAGACAAGCAGTTCAATATAGGTTGTACGAGTGTAGCTAATGCAAAACATTAACATAGTAGATATATTGTAAAAGACTGATTATATTTCCTTCCCTCCTATCCCACCTCCCCCTTGTTCTATTCTCTAATTTGATCCTGTCCCTTCTCAAAAGTGGGTGCTTCCAACTTCCCTCCCCCCGCCCCAGCCTGTCCTCCCTTCCATCATACCCCCTCTCATTCCTTTTCCCGCTACTCTCCTTTAGGGTGAGATACCCTATTTAGTGTATTTCATTCCCTCCCCTAGCCAAATTCAATGAGAATGAGGTTGACCCATTTCCTTTTGCCTTCCTATTTTACCCTTCTATTGTAACCATTTTCCATTGCCTCTTCTATATGAGATAGTTTACCCCATTCTGTCTCTCCCCATCTCTTCTCATTATATTCCTCTCTCACCTCTTAATTTCACCTTTTAAGCATTATCCCTTCCGTTTAAATTGGTCCTGTGCTCTCTATCTGTGTATACCTGTAAACATATATACACACATTCACATATGTATGCATACGCCCGCATACCCTCCAATATAGACATATATACATATATGTATACATATGTATATATACATATATGTATACATATGTATATATATATACATTTCTATTCCCTTCAGCTATTTTCATATTGAGAAAAGTTTCATCAGTTACAATCATCATTTTTCCATGTAGGAATGTTAATAGTTTAACTTTGATAAGTTCCTGATGATTTCTTTTCCCTGTTTACCTTCTTGTATCTGAATGTCAAATTTTCTATTCACCTCTATTTTTTTCAGCAAGAATGCTTGAAAGTCCTCTATTCCACTGAATGACCATATTTTCCTCTGAAACATGATACTCAATTTTGCTGGGTAGGTGATTCTTGGTTTTAATCCCAGATCCTTTGTCCTCCGGAATATCATATCCCAAGCCTTATGATCCCTCAGTGTAGAATCTGCCAAATCCTGAGTTATCCTGATTGTGTTTCTGCAATATTCAAATTGCTTCTTCCTGGCTGCTTGTAATATTCTCTCCTTGATCCGGGAATTGCAGAACCTAGCTATAATATTCCTAGGAGTTTTTGTGGGGGGATCTTTTTCAGGAGGTGATTGGTGGATTCTTACAACATCTATTTTGCCCTCTGATTCTAAAACATCAGGGAAGTTTTTCTTGAGAATTTCTTGGAGGATGATTTCTAGGTTCTTTCTTTGATCATAGCTTTCAGGTAGTCCAATAATTTTTAAATTATCTCTCCTGGATCTATTTTCCAAGTCAGTGGTTTTTCCAATGAGATATTTCACATTGCCTTCTATTCTTCCATTTGTTTGGATCTGTTTAACAGCATCTTGATTTCTCATAAAGTCATTAGCTTCCATTTGCTTCAATCTAATTCTGAAGGAATGATTCTCCTCAGTGAGTTTTTGAGATTCTTTTTCCATCTGGCAAATTTGGCTTTTTAAGGCTTTCTTCTCCTCATTGCCTTTTTGGGCCTCTTTTGCCATTTGAGTTGGTCTGTTTTTTAAAGTGTTATTTTCCTTAGTCAGGCTGTTGACTCTCATTTCATAATTTTCTTGCATCATTTTTATTTCTCTTCCCAATTTTTCCTCCACTTCTCTTATCTGCTTCTTAAATTCGTCTATGGCCTGTAATCAGCTCATATTTTCCTTTGAAGCTTGTGGTGTAGGAGTTCTGACTTCACTGTCTCCCTCCTGTTCCATGCTTTGATACTTTTTGTCCCCAAAATAGGAGTCTAATGTTAAATTCTTCTGTTTGCTTTGCTTCCTTTGCCTGGTCATGTTGCCACTCAATTACTTGACTTTAGGTCTTTTTGCCACAGTAGGATTCTGCCACCAGACAGGGGAGCTTTGTACCAAACACTGGGGTTTTCTCAGCTGCTGGAGGTATTAGTTGGATGGCCTCTCTGAAGCCTCCACAGCTCTGAAAAGCTGGTCATACACATCAGGACCTCCACCCTAGACCTCAATCCAGATCCAAGCGGGATTAAGCAAGAGAGATTACCCCTCAAACGGGTCGCTTGGTCCCCCTACAGTCCGCAGGCCAGGAGCTGAAGCTGCCATGGGCTGCTGGTCAGGCCCACCCTGTGGCTAAAACCTCAGTGTGGGGCTGGGCTTGGCTCCCAGAGAACCGTGCTAGCCAATTCCTGCTGGCCGATTCCTGCCGGCCTGCCGGGCTGTCCTCAGCAGGAGGTTAGCTTCTCTGTGTCATTTTGTGGGTTCTGTAGCTCCAATGTTTGTTCAGAGTCCCCTTTTACATGGATTGGAGGTGGTGAGAGCTGGAGCCCCACAAAGGTCCTGCTTCTACTCTGCCATCTTGACTGCCTCTCCTCAAATCTACTTCTATTCACAATGCTGACTTGAATTCAGTTCAGGTCAACAACAACAAATGCCTACTATGTATGTTACTAGCAAAGCAACATGGAGTTGTAAAAAATGGAGACAGCACAATCCCCATCCTGATGGAGTTTGTAATCCTGTTGGCTGTGATAAGACTTAGACACAATAACCAATTATAGGACAATGCAGGATAGGGTACAATGATAGATTAAAGTCCAGAAAATAACTTCATAGAAATCACAGATTATTAAATAAATTCACATAAATGATCAGCCTTTCTGTAGAATACCAATAAAACTAAGGAGGAAATTACAAAAAAGAGAAATTTTATTTAAAATAGCTGAAGAATATGTATGAACTATTTGGGAGTCTACCTACTAAGATACACACAAGAACAATATGAATACAAAACTATAAAACATTGTTTAGAGAAATAAAAACACACCTAAATAATCAGAGAAGTGTTAATTAAACATCATTGTGATGTTCAATTAATTTGAACATCAAATTAAGTAATAATTAGTAATAATTATAGTGATATAATAATAATAATGTTATAATTATAATGATACATGGCATTTACATAGGCTTTTAAGGTTTATAAGTGCTTTACAAAGGTCTGATTTTATCTTCAACAACCCTAGGAGGTAGGTAATATTATTACCCTGATTTTACAGACTAGGAAACCAAGAAAGACACGGGTTAAGCTGTGCATCCTTGGGCACACAACTATCAAGTGTATAATGTTAGCTTTGTACTTAAGTCTCATTGACTCAAAGGCTATCACTTTTTCCTATATGTCACATAGCTGCCTTTCAAATGGGAAAAAAAAAATCACTGGTTTCATTATAGATAATAAGGAAACTAACTAAAATGATCTGGGAAGGTGAGCATTAAAGGTTTAGAAGAGTTGGGGTGGCCAGGTAGCACAGCAAGTAAGAGCACCAGCTCCAGTGTCAGGATGACCTGGAGATCGAATCCCGGGCTCAGACACTCAGCACCACACCCAGAAATAACTGGCCGTGTAACCTTGGGCAAGTTACTTAACCCCGATTGCTTTAAAAAAAAAAATGGTTTAGAAGAGGACAGTCATTGGGAGGGAAGGTTTTGAGACTGAGTGATTTAGATTGATATCTGTGCTGATTTAATTCAGTTGTCACCTTTCACATTTGCTGATACAAGCAAAGTTAAAATTAAGTGACATGGTCAAACAAGTCAAAATGTTTCATGGACTTAAAAAGACCTTGTATGGATTACTATAATAGAATTATAAGTGAAACATCCTTTGCAAATGAATCAGAAGGCGTGCAGTCATTGTAATACATTTCCCCCCATCAGACACTTTATTTAAATGCACCAGTACTAAACGTGCCTTTGCCTTAGTGTCCAATGCCAAGATAGTCTTCCAAATCTAAGCTGGAATTAAATTGCACTATGAGAAAACCCAGTTCCTGGAATCCTTCTCCAGGGGACTTGAGGTGATCGTTAAGAAAGGCTAAATAGTTTTTGGAATCTGACCTTGATCAGCATTGGGGGACTTACAGTAACAGAGCAGCCACAAAAATAAATTGGGCTGCAGCCATTAACTCTTTTCTATGTAAGCAAACTTTAAAATTAATATGGAATTTTATGGGTGGATAAAACTGTTTTTTAAGTGGAACTAACCTGTTGTTTTTAAGGACCTATGAGGCTGAACTCCTCATTTATTCCTGTTTCTCTTCCAACTATATAGTGAGATAGTATTTCCTATTTTATAGTTCATCAGATCATAGATTTAAACTTGGAAAGGACCTTAGAGGACATACAGTCCCACACCTGCATTTTACATTTATCACCCAGTGCCAACCTCAGAATTGGATTCACACTTAAAATAACAGACTAAGGACAAGAGTAATGAAGCGTCTTCTCTTCCAACAGTTAAAAGTATGAACAGAAATGAAGTTTTTAAAGACACAGAGGTCCAGGGATATTAACTCACTTGCCTAGATCAGAAGTAGTAAGTGGCAGAGGTGGAATTCAAATCTATGTCTACTGATTCAAAATCCAGGGTATGAAATTACAACAACTCTGAGATACCACTTCAAATCTATCAGCTTGGCTAACATGACTGAAGGGGAAAATGACAAATGCTGCAAGGGATGTGGAAAAACTGGGACACTAATGCATCATTGGTGGAGCTGTCAACTAGTCTTACCATTCTGGAGAACAGTTTGAAACTACACCCAAAGAGCTATCAAACTGCACATACCCTTTGATTCAGCAACACCATCACCAGGTCTATATCCCAAAGAGTTAAAAGAAAAGTGAAAAGGCTCTATTTGTAAAAAATATTTATTGCAACTTTTTTGTGGTGGCAAAGGATTGGAAACTAAGGAGATGTCTATAAAATAGGGAATGAAAGAACAAGTTGTGGCATATGATTTTGCTGGAATATTGTTGTGCTATAAGAAATGACAAGCATGGGGTGGCCAGGTGTCTGGTCCCAGAGTTGGGAGACCTGGGATCTGTTCCGGGCTCAGTACTTAACACCCACACAAAATAACTGGCCATGTAACCTTGAGCAAGTTACTTAACCCTAATTGCTTAGGGGCAGCCAGGTGGTGCGGTAAGAGGGCCGGCCCCAGTGTCGGGAGACGTGGGATGGGTTCCGGCCTCAGATACTTGGCACCCACACAAAAATAACTGGCCGTGTAACCTTGAGCAAGTTACTTAACCCTGATTGCCTTAAAAAAAAAAGAAAAAGAAAGGAGAAGGAGGATGGTTTCCAAAAAACCTGGAAAGACTCACCTGAACTGATGCATAGTAAAGGGAGCAGAATCAGGAAACATTGCATATAGCAATAACAATATCCTAAGGATGATTAACTATGAAAAACTTAGCTACCTCCTTTTTTTTCTCTGTCTATACTATTTCATTTAATATCATCTACTTGTCTAGCTCTAATCTCTCTCCTGACCTTAGTCTTACAACCCAACTGCCCATTAGACATCTTGAACTGGGTATACTATAGGTGGTCTCTTCTTTCCTTTCAAACCCTCCCTATTTCCTAAATTTCTTGTTACTAGAGAGAATACCCCTGTCCTGCCAAGTCATCCGAGTTCAAAACATAGGTTTCTTCCTCAACTTTTCAGTCTGTCTCATTCAACACATTTAATCATTTGTTACTTCTACCTTCAAAATATTTATCTTATGCCCTCCCTTCTCTCCTCTGACATTGCCAGCACCCTGGGCTTGGCCCTCATCAGCTTGGCCCTGAATATTGTAGTAGCTTACCTACTGGTCAGTCTCCTCTCCCTACTTCATTTGATCCTCCACTCAACAGTCAAATTTATGTTTTTCAATACATAAATCTAACCACATCATCCTTCCATTCAAAAAGTTTCAGTGACTCCTAATTACTTCTGGGATAAAATATAAAATCTTTTTGGCTTTCAAAGCTCTTCCTAACCTGGCCCCCATATATTTTTCCAATTTTTTTACACCTTACTCCCTTCTATACAATCTTTGATACAGTAACACTGGCCTCCTTATTTTTCCTTGCACAAGACATTCCATTTCATAATTCAGCACATTTTCATTGACCATCATGCCTGGAATGCTCTCCCTCCTCATCTCCACCTCTTAACTTCCTTTGCTTCCTTCAATCTCAGCTAACATTCTACCAGCAAAAAACCGTTCTCCATTCTCCCATTGAGATTACCCTCAATTTATCCTCTACATATCATGTTTGTTCTTTGCATGCTGTCTCCCCCATATATTTCTTTTTATTCCAGTATTTAACACAGTGCCTGCTGCATAATAGGCACTTAATTAACTAACTCCTCAGTAAAGCCCTAACTACTCCAGCCCGTGTTGATCTCCCTCTCCTCTGAGTTGTTATAATTCTTTATAATGATCATAGGATCATAGATTTAGAGCTGAAAAAATATCTTAGAGGCCATCTCTTTGTCCTTTCATTTTACAGATGAGAAAATTGAGGCCCAAGAGAGGTCAAGTGAACTTACCCAGGATCACATAGGAAGTAGCAGATTCAGGATTTGAATCCAGGTCCTCTGACTCCAAATTCATTACCTGTTCCAATGTACAGTTATCCCATCCACATAGCAACTTCGTCTTCTTAGTTTCAATATATTGTACCCTGGCATAAGAAATTAAATGGGAATTTTCTGGGAGTTTTGTGTCAGACTGTAGACAATACTCAAAGACTGGCAGACAACACAGAGAAGGTTTAGGAACACAGAAATATATAAATATATGCATAGTAGTGTGCAATATCAACATATTTTATCTTTTAATACAGTACTAATTCAGAATTCTTTTCTGGCATGAAGAGAGGGCCAAAAATTTTTACACAGGTTTTTCAGATCACAGGGTGCTCTACCTCTGACCTCCATGATGTGGAAGGGATAACTGGCCTTAAGAAATTTGTACTTAAATAAAATTTATACTTGCTTATATTTTTCCATTGGAACGTTATAACATTTTCCATTGGAATATTATGAAAAGAAGTAGGAAATTGCAGTCCTACTTTAGAGATGGCATTTGGATTAGTGAGGAAGAAAGTACTTTCCTCCATTTGGAAAAGAGTTATATTTGAGAGTCAGGAGGATGGCAGCTCAGGGCAGTTGAGTAGTTGGTGAGGGTGGATCTCAGAATTGCGTTGTCCAGAGGACTTTTGCCCAATGAAAACAAAGATATATTAAAGAGAACAAGTTATACTTAGACATAGGTACCTGCAACAAAAAAATGGATGGGTTAGAGCAGAGCAAGCCCTTGAAAGAACATAAAAATGAGATTAATCTGAAAAATGATATCCTCCATTTTACATTCGGCAGTTATCATGTTAATGCTTGCCTTAACTAATCGGTATTATCAAGCTAGATAATGTAACTTTGGGACAGTGAGGTATAGGTCTCTAAATAATGAGACATTTTCTTGCATGCCTATTAAATATGTCTGAAGGTAATTCAAGAAAAGGACTTATCATACATACTCTCCTATGGTGTCCATTTTGAGTAACAGTAACTCATTTAGACATAAAACTTCTGGTAATTTTTAAAATCATGTTCTTTCCTTTATGATCACATGTTGCATTTCTGTTGTAAACCCTGTAGTGTTTAACATAGAGCCAATTCACTTGGTTGACAGCCAAAAGTACTTGTTTATTTATCAACTTATTAAAAATGAAAGATCCAAGATTAAAGCAATGAAGCTTTATATTCCTTCATCCCATAACCAGCAGGTAAAATTATAGAAGCATGGATGGGAATGAAAGGGTTAAAGATAATACTACATCCAGTTCTTTGCCATTATCTAAATGGTGATCAAGAGTTCATAAACTTTTTTGTGTTCTGAACCCTCTTGGCAATCTGGTGAAGTCTACGGATGCCTTCTCAGAATAATGCTTTTAAATGCACAAAATAAAATACATTAAATTACAAATGAAGTCAATTATGTTGAAATACAGTTATCAAAATATTTTTTAAAAATTTTACTGCATGCCAAATTAAGAACAGCTACATAGGAGACATTAGTCATGTGTTTTATGAACCACCAACATAATCTTAGGACTATGTGGATTCAGTTTGATTCAACAATTATTACATGCTAAGTTTATGTAATATGCTGTTTACTTGACTGTTAAAGATGAAAAGATGAAAAAAAAAGCTGTTCTTGTCTGCCATGAGCTTATAAATCTGTAAATATTAAAATTCAAACTCACCATTCTATCTTCCATCTTCATGACTTTGTGCTGGCCCTTCCCTAAGCCTGTAACACTCTCCTCCCAACCTCCACTTCTTAGAATTTCTAACTTCCTCATAGACTCAGTTTAATTAAGCACTTCCTCCTCCAGGGAGCTTTGCCCTTTCTTGCCCAACTGCTAGTGCTGCTCTTTTTTTTTTTTTTTTGCCTTTTGGAGGGTAATTGGGGTTAAGTAACTTGCCCGATGTTACATGACTAGTTTTTTGGTGTGGGTGTTAAGTTTCTGAGGCTGGAACCAACTCGGGTCCTCCTGATTCCGGGGATGGTGCTTTACTCACTGCGCCACCTAGCCACCCTAGTGCTGCTCTTTCAAGGGTTACCTTCCAATAGCTCTCTATCTTGTATGTTCTGTGATGTCTGTGTGTATGTATATACACAGATATATATATATGTATATATATATACACGTGTCTACATATACACATGTATGTGTATATGTCTGTGTGTGTGTAGGCATAAAATCTCTCCCTGAGGGTTGGGACTCCTTTTGCTTTTGCTTTTGCTTTGTTCCAGCAGTTAGCACACAGTGCCTGAAGCATAGTAAGTGCTTACTAAATGCTTGCTGATTGACCTATTGATTTAAGATAATAGTAATAACAGAGTTATGATCATTTCAATGGTAAACACGGGCAATAAATGTAATTTGTTACTAAAATAAAAGTTTTTGATCTTATCAAAGAAGACTTCAATATGGTGACATTTCTTAAATAATAAAATAATGAAAGAGTTCTGTATTAATTCTTGCCAAATGGTTTCCAATTTGCATAGTACACGAGAAAAAAAAGTTTTCTTCAAGAGTGGCCAACTTCTGCAACAAGAAGCAGTCAAATCAGATGGGACTGAGAAACCACATGATTTTCTGCTAACAATCTGTTTGTCAAAGTCTACAGGCAGGGAACCAGAAAATACCTTTCGTACCACTTACATATATATATATATATATATATTTTTGGAGGGCAATTGGGGTTAAGTGACTTGCCGAAGTTCACATGGCTAGTTTTTGTGTTAAGTGTCTGAGGTCAGATTTGAACTCAGGTCCTCCTGACTCCAGGGCTGGTGCTCTGCTCACTGTGCCACCTAGCTGCCCCCATTTACGTATTTTTAAGATGGTACCAGAGAGTAGAATGAATGTTTCCATTCCACATCTGATTTGCTCATGCCACAGAAATCAGGCCTTCATCATGGACTGACAGTAAATCTTTCTAGATTTCTCCCAGAATATCTTGGACTAGGTCATTTGTTGATTTATCAAACGAAATTAAAATCTTGAAACAAACATGTCTGCCATTTCCTATATATGTTTTCACTTTAGAGTTATTACCCTGACATTTTAATCAGAAGAAAGTAGTGAGATCAGGTAGAGGAAATTAATTCATTGATTCATCAATGTCTATTAAGTAGGAGATAAAAATATAAATGGGAGTCCCTCATCCTCAAAATGCTTATAATCTAATATAGGAAGATGGAATATTTATACATGCAAATATAATGGAATTACAATATTGTAAATGGATGTGGCATATGGAATGAAATGAGATCAAATGAGACTTCGTTGAAGGGGACTTTAAGAATAAAGAAATTGACAAAAAGAGCTGGTGGCCAAGGCATAGTGTTATATAAGATATCCAGAAAATTACTTTTATTTCTCACATTAGTCTGAATTTGAATTTTTATAGCACTTGCTCAGTGCCAATTAAGTGCATATTGAAGTTAATTCTGGGAAAATGGCTGATTTTGCCATTGGACCAAGAGATGGCAAGCTAGGGGCAACTCTCCCCTTATCACTCCAAATAGAGAAGAAAAGCACTGCTGCAAAACCAGGAATGACAAGAAGAGGAAAATGGAAAGATTCTGCCACAAGGTAACTTTTTCTAGGAAAAAGAAAAAGATTGAAGACCAATTCACTAGAACTCCTGAGGGAGAGGATATCTACAAATCAGAGGAATTCCAGAGATAGATAGGAAGGAAAATGGGCAGGTGCAGAAGAGTGTAGAGCCCAGAGGAGGAGACTGTAGGGAAGAGCAGAAGCATATTGTTTATTACAAATATTTAATATTATGTGGGAAGAGACAGGCAGCCTTGAATAAAGAGAGAGAGGAATGTGGAAGAAAGACTCAATTTTTCTGCGGTAGCTCCCTGGGGCACCCTCTCTAAACCCCTTCCTGACTGGCCAAAGGGTGCTGAAGAGATGGATCTTTCATCCAGGAACTTTTAATGACTGTTTTGGAGAGGATAAGGTCATCTAAGTGTATAATCACCTATGTTGCTTGAGAGGAGGGTTGTTGGATCCCAAGTCCTTATAATTTAAAGTCTTGGGGCAGTCACTGAGGCAAATGAGTTCTCAATCTCATAATATGAGTGAGGGAAGTTAATGAATCCTAATTTTGGGGAGGAATGTCAAGAATTATTGAACCTCAGTCTTCTGGATAGATAGGGAATGAGAGAAGATGCTGGGCAGGGCGGATCTGGCATCTCTCCTAGAGAGAAGAGGGACATTCTTAGGTAGCACTTGAATAGGGAAGAGTATGTGGTCCCTGATGCTGGAAGAACAATAGAGGATTCTAAACAATGAGGTAGGTGAATAAATGACTTGGGCTTTAGGCTCCACCATTACTCCGAGAGTTATTTGAACAGTATGAGTCCAATGGGAACTTTTAATGATTTTTAAACATTCTTTGAACTTTTTTTTTTAGCAATCAGAAGTTCATTTCCCTTCCAGAGAATAAATAGAATCATTTTTGTTATTCAGTTATTCAAGTTGTGTTGGAATCTTTGGGATCCCATTTGGGTTTTTTTGAGGGAAGGGGCAGCAAAGATAGTGAAGTGGTTTGCCATTTCCTTCTCCAGTCCATTTTACAGATGAGGCAAACAGGGTTAAGTGAGTTGTCCAAAGTCATACAGTTAAAGCAACTCTCTGAAGATGAGTCTTCCTGATTTCAGACCTGGCACTCTATTCAATATGCCACCAAGCTGCCCTAGAATCATAGATTTCTAGCTGGAAGGGCCCTCAGAGATGATCTAGTCTAACAACCTTTTACTATAAATAAGAAAAATGTGGTCTAGAGGGGTAAGGTAACTAACTCGTTTCCATGTATCCCTTAAGGATAATGTCTCTCCTCTGAGGTTGAGGTTACCTCCAATTTTTCCTAGATATATCTTGTTTGTACAAAGTTGTTGGCATGTTGTCTCCCCCATTAGACTTTGAATTCCCTGACAACAACAAGTTTTTGCCTTTGTTTGTGTCCCTACTGCTTAGTACCATTCCTGGAATACAGCAGGTACTCAATAAATGTTTATTTTCAGTGCCCATGGTTGGGTCCTAGATGAATCTACTTGAGGGTTTGCTATAACTCAACTGTCCCAAACCTATGCAACAATTTCCTTGCTCATGGTATGTTGACTTGACTTGTATTGTGGGAGTGCGAGGGGTTAACTCATACTGCTCCACTCCTTGAGGTGGAGATTATGTTTTTACCTTTGTTTGTATCCCTACTACTTATCACAGTTCTAGTAGTAGGCATTTAATAAATGCTTGTTGATTTGACTTGACTTGTCTAAGATCACACAGCTAGCATGTGTCAAAGGTGAAATTTGAACCCAGGATTGAAAAGCCAGATTTTGAATTAAGATAAGGCAGAGGTTCCTGAACCATTAGAGCTTCCCAAACAAGTAATATGATGTCTTATTGTAAACTCATGTGTAGACACTATCATCTGAGATCAGGAGTGGGTCAGGAGAGTGGGTTCACTTATATTTCACTTCGGTCCTTTTCTATTTACTATCCCTAAGCCATTCTAGGTCTAGTTTCGGTTTAAAAATGATCAACCTTAGCCTTTCTACACAGTGGTGATATGAATATAGTGATTAAAAGTCCCTCACTCCTGACCACACTGACTTGTCAAAGGCATTGATTAATTTAACCAAGAGGAATATTTCAGCCAAGCTTTGTGACTGTGCTGTGGCTGTAGGTATAAGAGTAAGGGTTGAGACAGAAGATGTAGATAAAGACTAGACCTGTGATTACATATGGTTCCATTAGTATGGGCAAGTCCAAGGTGAGAAAACACCTTTACAAAAGCAAAGGTGGCACCTTCTTTGTAAATGACCATTTTTAGAGCATTGCTTAGAGCACTCAGGAGTTGAGTGACTTATTTGCTCAATGTCACACAGTCCACAGCATGCCAGAGGTAAGACTTGAAACCAGGTCTTCCTGCCTCTAAAGTCTAATTTCTAGTACAGTTGGGGGAGGAAGAGACAAAGAATGCTAGAGTCAGAGTGAGAGACAGAGACACATACAAAGAGACAGAGAAAGCTAGAGGAACAGAGAGAGATAATTTATCCCATGAAAATATTGGATAAGATATGTTATATTTTAGACCATCAGGATGTCAAATAGTGAAAATAGCTGGATATTAAATAATAGTTATTATTTATATAATATTGTATTTGGCACATCATGATTAAAGAAGAATTTTCCTACATGATTATTTGGTACAATAACCCTGTGATGCAGGCAGAGCACATTTTATTGTTTCCATTTTTAAAATAAGGGTATAGAGGTTTATTGAAGTTACATGATGTATCTAAGGTCACTCAGTTGAAAATTAACAGCTTGCATTCCAACCAGTTCTCATGATTATGTCTAACTGTCTTACATTCTGTCCTAGCATCCTATGATCTTAAAGAATCTATCCATCTCTTGAAGTATCTATTACTTTGTCAGGAACGAATCTGGATTTTAGGGAGAATTAGAGTTCATTTTCTGTTGTAGACAACAGTTTTCTCTTCAAATAGAACATTGGTTCAGTCGATAAAAAATATCTGTTTAGCACCAACTTGATTCTTAAGGCATAGAAACTTTCCTAGAGGAGATAAGGTAACAGGGAATAGCTCCTAATGTCCTTGGATTGTTGGCAAATCATATGACCTCCCCCCACCAAAAGCATGACAGCTGGGAAAGTCAACAGTGCCCATATGCTCCCTGTACCATTGCAGCCCTTCACATTCAGGCTGAGTCCATATGCACAGGAAAGTAATTCTAATAACAAACTTGCTTTATGGGATGTGATCAGAAGACCAAGTCAATGGATCATTTTATTCTTCATTGGCTGGGCATTAGCACCAAGGTCAGCAACCTAGGAAGCAGCCCCTAAGCGCATTTGTTTCAGGACAGTACTGGCTAAGTCTCTGAATAAGGATTTGGTGTTAAATTGTCACTTCGTGTTGGAGTACTGGGTTTTATTAGAAATCAAGTTACTGCATCTTAAGGTTCTAGTTTATCTTGACTTGAATGCCCTCATTTCAGTAGGGCAAGAAATCATAATATCGATGATAGACTTAGAGCTGGATGAGACTTTGAAGGGCATTGAATCCAATACCTTCCTTTTATAGACACTGAGAGAGAGGTTAAGTGAGTTGCTGAGGATCACACAGCTAGTAAATGTCTGAGATAGGATTTGAACCCAGGTCATTCTGACTCCAGGTACTATACCAACCATTCCATACTGACTCTTCTTTGATAAAGTTTGTTGAAATCAGGTTGCATTTGGTTTCTTTCTTTCCTTTTTTTAAAGTTCAGAAGACTTTTCTTTAACCAAAAGGGAACCAAGGGAAGACTTAAGAGAAATGGAATCCATCTGAAATAACCTCATTTATTGAATGGACTTCTTTGAGTCTACAGTAGTTGCTCTCTGGTAGAGGATATTACATATTCTCTTCTCTTGAGTTGCACATAACACAGAAATGCTCATTTTCAAAACTTGTTGATGGGTATAATGACCCTACCTAGAGAGCTTAAGAACCAGAAAGGACCTGTGAGATCATCTATTCCAATCTCCTTGTTTTATAGATTAGGGAAAAAAAGAGTCTCAGTGAAGTTAAATGACTTGCCCAATGTCATTAGCTAAGAAGTGACAGAACAAGGATTTAAATCTTGGTGCTCTGATTCCATCTCCATGACTTTGCAGTATGACATACCACAGTAGTAGTAGTAGTAGCAGTGGCAGCAGCAGCAGCACCAAGAACAGCAGCAGGAGCAGCAGCAGCAGAGTATAACTTAGCCATTCTGAAAGTGTGATCCAGGGACCAGACCCTTTCAGGAGGTCAAAATTATTTTCATAATAATACTAAAATTTTAATTGCTAATATAGTACCTATCTATAGATAAAACCCATGCAAGCAAAAGCCCTTTGGGAGGGCTATAATTTTAAGAGTGCTAGTGGGATCCAAGACCAAAAATTTGACAACCATTGATGGAATATATGATGTGCTTGCTTTGGAGTGAAGAAAGATTCCTCTCAAATCTACACTCTGCCATTTACTAGCTATATCATCATGGGTAAGTCACTTAGTCTCTCTGAGACTCAGTTTCCCCTTTTGCAAAATGATAAGATTTTCCTTACCTTAAGGTTTTCATAAAGATCAAATGAAACAGTGCTTAACAAATTTTAAAACATCATATGCATGTTAATTATTTGTAACAGATACTTGACACATCTATTCATCCTAGAGATAATATTTCTTTTTGGTACTTATATACTTAGCAAAGTTGCTTATATATACTTTCCCTTTGCATGTCTCTCTTTGTCACTATAGCTGGGGACTTGACAATCTCTTTGACCCTGTTTAAATGACTTGAAAAGAAACACAGTATATGAATATTGGAGAAGAATGTAAATATGGTTCATGGTGATTAGTTCAATTGTCTCTCTAGCAATGCCATTTGGGAAGGCTGGGTCACTGTGGCCCAATGGATTTGACCCAGACACTAAGAGGAAAGTGTGTTATTGCTGTTGTGATGATCAATGTGATGATGGAAACAAAGAAAGATGGAGAACGGTTGTGGTGATTTGTTTTAACTTCTAGAAAAATTGTGCTACGTTGAAAATCTATCAGGAGAAAATGAAGGAATGGCTGAAATAAGGAAATTCTTTTGGCCTCTATTTTAGGAGTAATATCCAGATGCTGAGAACAAGGAAATGAAAGCTTTATGAATTCAAAATGCAAATGAAGACTAAACCAAAATCACGGATTTTAATCTTATCCTCCCTCCCCCCCAATGTCTTTTTAAGAAACACTGTAATGTATCTTTAACCTACTGTGTGGTATGGTTGTATATCTTTCTCTTACCTGGAAAATTCTTTCTCCTCCATATAACAGCAGGTTTATAAATGGATAAATCATTTTTCTCTTGCATATTTTCCTTAGATTTCATGTACCTTACTAGATGCCTTTTTTTTACTTAATTACCCAGGATAAAAAAAAAATGTGTTACAAAAAAAAGAAACATATAGCCTCAACAGTCCTATTATATAAATTTCTTGTGATAAAGGAGAATAATTCATTTTAAAATATACAATTATCCACTGATAAAAAACGTCACTATAAAAATATTGGAGATAGCTGAATGGGGGAACAAATGTTCACTCTGTACCCTCATGAAAAGTCAGTGGTTGTAATTTTCCATTATGCAAATTAATAGCAGAATGTACTGTTTCATCAAGCATAATGATGTTTACCTGCTTCTGTGTTTTTGCAGAATTTTTATTTTAAGATATCTCCTCCATGGCATGATTGGATCAGAGACTATGGAGTCATTTAATCAGGAATAAAGCAATGAACATAGAGTGTTTTTGTTTTTCCTTTTCCCTAAAACTCTAAATCTGGAAACATTCCACATTCTAGAAACTGTAGCTACCCTATTCCAGATCTGTTAATAACTGCTGAACAGATAATTTAGCTCATTAGGCTTTTTTGCCATTTGCATCTCCATGATTGGAAGAGGCAGGAAGGCAAGGCTTGGCAATGAATCATGGAATCATGGAAAAAGAGATACGATGCAAGCTTGAAGTTTTGGAGAATAAATTAGCATTTTTTATGATGATAGACCTCCACTGTCATATAGATTCTGCCTATCATTCATTATCTGCAAATCTAATGTGAATCTTTTCAATTCTTTCTTGTAGAACATTGATAAAGACCTTGTAAAATACTACCCCTCCCCCCCCCCAAATATCATCTCTACCTAGGTCATATAGCATCTGAAATTCATATTAGAAACTTATCTTGGTGAAATTCTCAGGTATTCTGTATTAAAAATTTAAGTGTGGGAGCGGCCAGGTAGCACAGCGAGTAAGAGCACTGGCTCCAGTGTTGAGAAGACCTGGAGATCGAATCCCGGGCTCAGACACTTAGCACCCACCCAGAAACACCTGGCCATGTAACCTTGAGCAAGTTACTTAACCCCAATTGCTTAGGGGCGGCCAGGTGGCTCAGCAAGTAAGAGCACCGGCTCCAGTGTTGGGATGACCTGGATCAAATCCGGGCTTGGATACTTAGCACCACACCCAGAAATAACTGGCCGTGTAACCTTGAGCAAGTTACTTAACCCCGATTGCTTAAAAATGTGTGCATGTGTGCGAGTGTGTGTGTGTGTGTGTGTGTGTCTCATGCTCAGACGCATGCTAGGGGTTTAATGATAACACATTCTTCCAGAGATTTGGGAAAACTAAATCTGGGGATGGAGCAATCTTTGAGAATAAAAGGCTTGTGAGAGTTTCTGATTTTGGCCACGGACATGAAATAGATATTTATTTTCCTAGATGCATTTGGATTTAGAGGATTGTGGTCCAAATTGCAGTTTTGCCATTTACAACATGTATGCTTCTGGGCAAATAGCATGGCCACTCTGGGGCTCAGTTTCCTCATCTTTAAAATAAGAGGGTTGGGCTTAAGTAACCTCTAAGTTTCCATCCAGCTCTAAGCTCTTGAGGATTTTTCTGGACTACTTAGTGTATGGAGGTGACTCCTAAATCTCTGTCTCTAGCCTTTACTTTTCTTCTGAGTTTCACACTGAGAACTCCAATGACTTATGGCAATTGCTTCCTTGATGTTCTACCAACACCTCAAAATCAATTCATTTAAGATCAAATTTATTTTTCCTCCACACCTGATCCTCTTTCTGATGACTTTTTTAGCCTGTTACCACAATTCAGTCTTCCTTAATCTTTGAAGCTAATTTTGACCTTTCACTCTCCCTGACCTCTTGCAATCAGTTATCAAATCCTTCAGATTCTTTCAAAAAGTCAGTGACCTGAAAAGCAAGGATACTCGAGGGGACATTGTCCTTTAAAAATATTTTGAGAGACTTTGGTAAAGAAATATGTCTGGAGATTCTGGAAGGCATGAGAACATCCTATTCATCAGTGATTTCCTCAAAGTGTTTTTTAAGGAAGGTTTCAAACATGGAATGTCTAAATTTTATTCCATCTCACTACAAACTATGTAAAAGTGACTGAATCGCATATAATTATTTGGAGAATGAGTCTGAATGTATAAGTGAATCCTGTCCAGTTTTCTTTCAGGCAAATCATTACCATCTGCTTCATGTCTGCATGAATCATAAGGCCTGCTGGAAGAGGTGGAGAATGTGGTAGAAATGAGAGAATCCCATTTGAAGAGAGAATGACCTTTTAAAGTAAACTGCCCCTGTGTTTGAAAAATAGCACCGTAGTAAAGCTTAATTTTATTTAAATTTCAGAACATTTTGATTTTCTATAATGAACTTTGAGCCATTTGTAGTCACTGGGGTAATTGCTTTAAAACAAAATTTGAATGTATTGTTCTGATTAATCCTTTAAAACAAAATTGATTTAAAATATGACTATCCCTTTTTAAAACGAAAACAAAAACAAATAAGAAGCAAATTGATGAACTTAAGGATTTACCAGAACACTTTAATTTAGCCCATGCTCACTAAATTGATGTAATTTATAAGAAGTATAAATTTTGTTTTTCTTTTCCAGAAAGGAAAGGCATGCTAATTAGGCATGAAACATCGCAGTTTAATGGAAAAAATATTGAACGGCTACAAATTTGTGTTGAATTCTTGTTAACTCCATAAATCTAGTAGAACTTTTATTTTAAATCTTTAAAAATTAAGGTTTGTTGTTGGGGATGCAGCTGCCATCAACCATAAAGTATATTTTTGCCTGCAGGTTTTGAGG
>NW_027185777.1:12153159-12350842 GCF_028583685.1 Petaurus breviceps papuanus | reverse complement strand
AGAGACAGAGACAGAGAGACAAAGAGAGACAGAGAGAGAGAGACAGAGAGACAGCGAGAGACAGAGAGAGAATGATTCAATGATTGAAGAAAGAGAAGACTAGGACTTTCTTGTGTATGCCATAGTTTGCCTTTTGGGTAAGCCCTCTATCAGTTGCTATGGGCTTCTGAAGTACACAGGAAGAATGACATGAGAAGCTGAAATCATCACGCGGATGATTAACTTTCTTCCTAAAGCTCTTTTAGTTTGGGATATCCAGAAAACTGGGGAAAAAGTGGGATGTTTTGTTCGAATTATCTGTAGGGTTGCATCGATTTCCCACTTCAATTTCTTCAGCTGCTCCCTTAAAAGAACATGCTTACTTTCATTCCAAGGTATTCATTTCCTGTAGCCAAATAAACAAAATGCTGTAGATTCCATCCTGAAGTATTAACCCAATGTCAAAAGAAAAGTACTGAGCTATTTTATAGCAAAAAAAAAATCACCAAAAAAAGATCCCATTCATTTATAGCTTTTTAGTTTTTTTGAAGTTTCTTTAAAAAGTTACTTTTAATTTTTCCCTCAATGGACATTTCTCTAAGGAAATCTAAGCCTAAAACTTCCTCTGGAACCTCGCTTTGTTCTAATTTCTCATATGAGATTGTAGTTTCATTCTCTGCCACAGCAGCTTTGTATTTTGATCAGTAAGCAGGGTTTTATTTTTTGATAGTGAATAACTAACATGCTCTACTGCTCCAGTAACCTTCCCCATCACCTCCGCCCCCTCATGAAACAGAGGCACCAAAGCTCCAACTGGCTGAAACCCATACTCATTCAGAATTGATATGGGAAGATTATCCCATTCTTTATTCATGAAAAAAGCCAAATGTAAAACCCCAAATTTCTGTGATCTGCCTGCAAGTTTCTTTTTATTACTTTTAATTCCCAGTTTCAGATAGAAACTATGAATTATTTATCATGTACCATTTTCTAAAAACAAAGCTCTACAGTGGATTGTTTGCCTGTGACTTTAGGGCCTGAAGGACCAATGATTGGGAGGGGTTGTGACTCTTGATTGTTATACTGAGTGATGGTCAGAAAGCCTCACAGGCTTTCCAAATAGATGAAATCTCAAGTTGAGTTCAGGTCTACTTGCTGTCAGAGTTCTGAGTGAGCCAAGAATGAAGGCTGACACCTGGGGCAGCCCCACGTATGCCCTTGGTTACTTAGAGAAGCATTCACTCTGGCAGAGAGGAAAATTAGCTGGGAGATCTCATGGGGCTCTTCTGAAAGGGAAATGGAAATAGCCTGGGACTCAGAGAGAAAAAAATGATACAGATGGGTAAGACCCCCCCCCCCCAAAAGGACAGCTTAAGCCAAGTCATTATTTAAGGGTAGATATAGGGATTGAAGAAGTAACAAATTTCTCTACTGGATAGGCTTGGATATTTCCCCTATACAACATTCCATATCCTGCCTCGATGTTTATAATGCATTTATCTTTGGGTAAGTTGGTTAACCTACTGGGGACTCATCTTCCTCATCTCTAAAAAGAGAGTTGGATTAGGTAGCCATTAAAGTCCCTTTTAAACCTGAGATATCTATACTCCAATGATAATGACTGAGCAAATGTTTCCTTTGATTTCCATGCATCAAAAATCAGCCTGTAAAGGAGAAAAGCAACTGGCATACCCAACACTATCTTGCTGAACTGTGGCTGGGAATATTTTTACTTGAGGCAATGTATCATAGATCAAACTGGAGGCAAATATCATGGAGTGGTGTTTCAGTTGGAGATTTGCTGTCAGCATCCTTTAATTATGCACCTTAGGAAAAAGCCCCAGTTACTGTATTCTAGCTATAGGGGACCTCTCTTGTTTGGGCTCATGCATACAACACACCCACACTAAGCATAAACACCAATTATTCACAACACCAGTAAATTCTAGATCCAGAGTGAGCATTATAACATTTTACAATAAAGAACCAACAATTTCTTATCACCAAAGCCCAATTCTCACTGAAACCTAGTGCATATGCTGCATTTGGTTTGCAGTCTATATCTCTATTAGCCAAATATTAGACTTCTAGGTTTATCACCTGGCCCCCAAAGGGAGCAGATTGAAAATGAGAACTGGAAAAATCTGCAATCCTTTCTTGGTCTCTGTCAGTAAAAACCAGGTCTTCCTGAGTCTTTTGGTTCAGAAATAGGCTCTTCTGAGAGAAGTTCCAATGTTTCTTAACAAAGGAGAAATGCTAAAGTGAGAATCACCCCATGAATCTCAATAGAAAAAGAACTTTCCTTATAGATGAGAGTCAGGTGCAGAGTGGGCATAAATACACCTTCAGATAGCCTCTCCCAGCACTGGGGTTTTTTGAAAGACATGCTTATAGATTAAAGAAGAATTTTTCATTGCTTTGCCCTCTTCCACTAATGGGATTTTGTTGTAGTTTGTTTATTCACAGGGCATGAAAATCAAGGTTTCCTAGATTTTGCTTTACTTTTTTCTTGACTCATGTTAGGCAGGGGAAGACAAATACCACCTCTGGGTGCTTTTGCTTTGAAAATATAACTTTCCTACCTCTCTTCTTTTTCCTTTCCCTGTTTAGTACTGCTGCACTTACCTATAAGGAAATAACAAGGTTGAGATGGTGGTGGGTGGGGTGTGGTTGGATAGATTGGGAAAAGATTGTTCATTAACAGTACATAATTGAGAGAGTAGTGGAAAGAATGTTAGACTCAACCAGGAAAATCTGGGTTCAAATTCTACCTCTGGTACTTTCTGGTTTTGTGAATAGGGGTAAGCTTTTTCAACTCTCTGTGACTATTTACTCATCTGTGAATCTGTGTAAAATGTGGATAATGGCTAGATCCTGATGAGAAAAATAATCAATTCCCCTAAGTGGTCATATATAACTGAATTTGCGCTATTCAAAGTGATAATTATTACCAAGACGGTGAAGTATATACAGCAACCCAGCTGAACTTTCCCAACATTCCACTGCAAAAAACTTTAAAATAACACCACAAATCAAATTTTGGATTGTCAGAGCCAACAAAAGTTCAGACAGATATTTTTCCAGCCTAAGAAAACTTAAGCAATCTGTAAGAGAGATCTGTGATATAGGTGGGAGCCTTCTTGGAGCTTGGCAGCAGTACCAGATCAAGGACTTTGAGGTGACCAAGACAATGGTTGTGGCAGTGGTAGCAGCAAGAGTTTTTGGAACTCTCAGTCCAGAGGTAGTAAGGATGTTGGCACTCTGTGCTGCTGGTGCTGATTGGCAACTTTGTTGCCCATAAGTAGTCCTGGGTCACAGTTCCAGGATAGGGAGAAGCACCTGGGGTTGGCCACAAGGGAGAAGGGGTCCTCATCACAGTTCCTAAGAAGAGAGGGATACTAGTGCTTGTGGCTTCAGGAACACAGGGCAGCAAGGGACCTGGTCATGCTTCCTGGGCCAAAAGGATGCCTGTGACTGTAGGTGGGCAGGGACTCTTCCTGGGTAAAGACAAGAGTACAGACCAAGACAGCAGTGCTCACAACTCTCCCCAGATCATATCACCTTGCATACACCAAAAATTTGCAGAACCCAGAACTAGCTCTAGAAATGGCAGTACAAAAAGCCTGAAGTGCCCTGCTTCCAGGTGAGGAAAACTCAACTTTAACACAAAGATCAAAGTCAAGAAATAGATTGGAAAAGTGAGCAAAAAAACAACAAAAGAACTTAACCATAAACAATCTACTACAGTGATATACAAAACATAAACTCAAAAGATGACAATGTGAAAACAGCTACAAAAAAAAATACCTGAAGGGAAAATACTAATTGGATCCAAGTCCAACAAAAATTCCAAAAGAGTTAAAGAAAGAGATAAGAGTGGTAGAGGAAAAATTGGAAAAAGAAATGAGTGATGCAAAAAAAATAGGAAAAGAGAATTAATAGGTTGGTAAAAAGAGTTACCAAAAATATTGAAGAAATTAACACCTTAAAAAACAGAATTGGCCTAAAGGCAAAAGAGAACGAAAAATTTACTGAAGAATTCCATAAAGGCAAAACTGGATGGAAAAGAGGTACAAAAACTCACTGAAGAAAATAATTCCTTAAAAATAAATATTGGGCAAGTGTGAACTAATGACTCCATGAGAACTGCAGAAAAAATAAAACAAAGTTAAAAGAATGAAATAAAAATGAAAAAAGTGAAATATCTCAGAAAAACAACTAACCTGGAAAATAAATTGAGGAGAGATTTATTTTAAGAATTTAATTTAAGAATCTTTGAACTGGGGTGGCCAGGTAGCACAGCGAGTAAGAGCACCGGCTCCAGTGTCGGGATGACCTGGATCAAATCTGGGCTCAGATACTCAGCCCCACACCCAGAAATAACTGGCCGTGTAACCTTGAGCAAGTTACTTAACCCCGATTGCTTAATAAAAAAAAAAAAAAGAAAAACAAAAGAAAAAAAAGAATCTTTGAACTACCAGGAAGCTATGTGTAAGGGTTATGGGATTTAAAGATCTTCCATGCCCCGTTGGACTTGCTGATGTAGCAGGAAGGGGCGGAGCAAGAGGAAGCGGAAGCCAAGCTAGCGTTCCTGCGTTGGCTGGCGGTGGTGGTGACGGCGGCAGCAGCAGAGGCAGTGGCAGCGCGAAGCCCTTTTTGAGTTAGGACTGCTAAGGACTTTCTGCTAAGGACTCCTGCTGAGGACTGCCTGGGGCCGGAGCTGCTGGGAGCACGCTTCCAGGACGCTGGGTGGTTGCTGTGTGTGGGGAGAGGAGGACCTTTGCCTGAGGTAGCCTGTTCTGTTTTAAAGGCTTGAAAATGTGGGTGTTTTCTACTTTATCTACCTGTGCCAATATCATAACTACTCTGATGGCTTTCACTTTCTGGTTTTGGGACTCAGTCTTTTGGTATCTTAATAAATTTTCTAGTTTATTTCCTCATATGGCAAACATGACGTATTTTGTAATGGATAATTATATCAGCATATTTGTAATCTCTATAGGCATTGTGAATATGGCATTGCTGATACACTATGGTAAAAAAAAAAAAGCCTGGACATCCTATTTCAAGAAATTATAAAGCAAAACTACCCTGATATCTTAGATCCAGAGGATAAAATAGAAATTAAAGAATCTGCTGAAAGAAACTCCAAAATGAAAACTTGCAAGCATATTATAACTAAACTCCAGAACTCCCAGGTTAAGGAGAAAATATTGCAAGGAGAAAGAAAGAAACAATTCAAATATTGTAGAGCCACAGTCAAGATAACACAAAATTTAGCAGCTTCTACATTAAAGAATCAGAGGGCTTGGACTTGGAATATATATTCTGGAGAGCAGTGGAACTAGGATTACAACTAAAAATTACCTAGCCAGCAAAACTGAGTATAATCCTTCAGGGGGGAAAATGGACATTTAATGAGAGGATTTTCAAATATTTCTGATGAAAAAACCAGAGATGAATAGAACATTTGACATTCAAACACAAGACTAAAGAGAAACATAAAAGGTAAACACAGAAGAAAAATCACAAGGGACTCAATAAGGTTAAGCTGTTTACATTCCTATATGGGAAGATGATACATGCAGTTCCTAAGAATTTTGTCATTATTGGGGGCAGATAGGAGGAGTCCACATAAATAAAAGGTGTCTGAGTGAATTGATTGTCTTGAGATGATGTCCAAAAAAATGAAGGGGTGAGAAAGAGGGATGCCCTGGGAGAAGGTGAAATGGAGAGGTAAAATCGGGAAAATTTTCTCACATAAAAGAGGCTTACAAGGGAAGAAGTTTTATAGTGGAGGGGATGGGGTAAAAAATTTTTGATATTCACTTTCATTGATGCTGGTTCAAAGAAGGAAGAATTTATATACACACTCAGTTGTGTATAGAAATCTATCTTACCAAATAAGAGATATGACAGGGGTGGGCATATGATAAAAGAGAGGACAGATTAAGGGAGGCAGTGGTCATGAAAAATGCTCTAAATCACTATTGATTCAAGAAATAACAAATTAAAACAATTCTGAAGTGCCACCTCACACCTATTAGTAATGTTAAATGCTGAAGGGGATTAGGTGAAATCGGTACACTAATGAATTATTGGTGGATATATGAACTGATCCATCTCTTCTGGAGAATAATTTGGGACTATGCCCAACATGCTATAAAACTGTGCATGTCCTTTGACCCAGCAGTACTACTACTGGGTCTGTATCCCAAACAAATCAAAGGAAAAGGAAAAAGAACCTATATGTACAAAAATATTTATAGCAGTTTCTTTTTTGTGGTGGCAAAGAATTGGGATTTGTGGAAAAGAATTAAAGGGATGCTCATCGGTTGGGGAATGTCTGAACAAGTTGTGGCATATGATTATAATGGAGTTATATTGTGCTATAAGAAACAATGGAGGGGTGTGGTTTCAGGGGTAAAAAAACATGCCAAGACCTATACGAACAGATGCAAAGTGAAGTGAGAAGAACCAGTAGGTCATTGTGTACAGTAACATCAATGTTGCAATGATGATCAACTGTGAAACACTTGGCTACTCTGATCAGTACTATGAGACAATTTCAAAGGATTCATGATGAAAAATGCTATCCCTCTCCAAAGAAAGAACTGATGAACTCTGTGTAAAAATTGAAGTATAATTTTCTCACTTTTTTATGATGTGACTGATATTGAAATGTATTTTGCATTAGTTCACATGTATAATTGGTAGGAAAGGTGAGGGAGGGAGGGAGAGAGAGAATTTGGAACTCAAAAATTTAAAAAGAAAACAATGTTAAAATTAATCAATTAAAAAAGAAAAGGCATAATTTCATAAAATATGGTAGTTGTTACAGCCTAATGGAAATATGCACGGCAAATTCAAATTCACCTTAGGGGATGCATTATTCAGACTGATCAGGACCTAACTGTAACTGCAATATTTATTTCCCAAGATTGTATTTGGCTCAGCTGAGGTGTTACATGTAAAATGTTTCACAAATATTAGCACACTTGTATTTAATAATGTCAGTTTTCATCAGGAATCATTTTATTTTCATGTAGGGAAAGTCTGGCTTGCTTGATCAGGTATGGAAGTGTGAATGAATGGTTGCTTGTTTATAAAGCTTGAATTGCTTGTTTATCAAAGTGAAATAAATTATATACAGGCCTAGTTGGAGGCCACATGTGGCCTCAAGCCTGCAGATGCCCCACCCCTAGTCCTATCCTCTCATTTTATAAATGATGAATTTGAAGGGAGGTTCAGTGACTTATCCAAGGTCACTCAGGTAGTAAGCAGTACAGGTAGGATTCGAACATCTGTCTTCTGATCTCAGAGTGAGTATACCTTTTCACTGTAACCTGTTGTCTCTACTAATAAATCATATGATAAATAAGAAAAAAAATGCTGAAAACAGAAGCCATGTGGTACGATCAAGGAAGAAGGCCAGGAAACTTGAATATTCTGGCAAACATGCCCTGCTGTCAAAGGATAACTTGCACAATTCAAAGAGGAATTCACTGGTTTGTTTTGTTTTTGGAAATCAAAAACACCAGGGAAAAGAAAATGAAAGAGGATCCAATGTTATTAGAATCAATAACTAATGAGTTTATACAACTGGACATTGGAAGGCAAGACCTAGCAACACAATTAGCAAAGATGAAATGCGATTTGGAGGAAGGAAAATGTAGTTGGAGAATGAATGGAAGAAAATGAAAAAGAAAGTAAGTTATTAAATAGAAAGAAAAAAGAATTACTTTACAATAGAGACAGTCTGCATTGTAACAGATCTAGAATGGGAAGGCAAAAAGTTGACAAATCAGAACAAATGGGAGGAATCAGAGCACGAACTAAACAGGATTAGAAAGTGTTAAATGTGATTTTTAAAAGCAGTAATATAACCTTGACGCCCAAGTCAAAGTTAATAAGGGCATCAGAAAGAGGCCTGGGGTTTGAAAAGCGAATCCCAATCAATGTCAGGCAAAAATGGAGAGTCGATTTTTATTTTTAATTTTCAGTTTATGGAATAAAACAAACATTTCTATACTATACTATAACATAGTATAGTATTCTATTTTATTCTATATTATACTATAACATAGTATAACAAAAGTGATGATTGCATATGAAACTGCAAATCTATCATGTACAACTTGCTATTCCTTCTAAATGTATAATAATTCTATAAATTTCTTTTATCCCCTTTTTTTCCTTCTCTCCCCCTTAGAGAAGTGGGAGATGGAATGTTATGTGTTAAGAGCAGAGGGGAGGTCATTGTCACTGAATCACATCATATGATGAGGGGAGAAAGGTAGAATAAGACTGGGAAGACTGGAGGGAGCCATGATGGGATGGGCTTTAAAGGCCAAATAGGATTTTATATTTGAGGAAGCAGTCCAGTCACACCTGTACTTTAGAAAGATCCATTTGACAGTGGAATTGTGGATGGACTGGAATAGGGAGAGACTTGAGATGCATGACCAACCAGAAGGGTAGAGCAATAGCCCAAGTGTGAAGTGGTAAGGACCTGTAATAGAGTGATTGCTGTGTCAAAGGAGAAAAGGATTCACATATGAAAGATGTTATAAAGAGAGACTATTCTGGTCCTGGTAACTGATTGGATATGGGGAGGGGTGATAGGAGTCGGGTGGCAACATAGGTTGCTAGACTGGGTACCTAGGAGAATGGAGGTGCCCTCAACAGCAATAGTTAGAGAGGAAGGTTCTCAAAGAAATATATTGAGTTCAGTTTTGGACACATTGATTTTAAGATGTCTACAGGAATCCAATTCAACACATCCAGTAGAAAAATACAACATTTCTTCACCCATCTCTGTGCCTTTGAACACTTTTGATGGATTTGTAGATTTGTACGGAACTAGAAATCATTTGACAGCTTATATGCTTGCTAGTGATTAAATATTTATTCCCATCTTTACTTTATCAGCCAGGGGCCAGTCATACAAATGTCTCATTGTGTATTGCCAAAAAAGATCCCAAGTAATTGGCTGGGAAGAAAGGAATTCTGCCATACCCAAAAATCCCTTCTTAGGAGTAGTGCCCAAAGCAAACACACTAGGGTATTTTGCATTCTAATAGGACGGGAAATAGTGTTTTATACGATTTTTATTTGAACTGTTTCATTGTTTGATGCAAAACTGATTTTCAATGACATATTGGATAGATTGTCATTGGGGAAAGAGGTTTACTTATTATATTTAATTCACCAGGCATTTACTGAGTGTCAGACACTCTATTAGGATGTGGGGCAATAAAAACAAAAATAAAATATTTCTTTGAGGAGGTAGTGAATTTTAATTTTTGTTTTGTTACTTTGGGGTGGATTTCTAGATGAATATACCATTGACCACTGGCATAGATTAGTTAAAATAATTTGTTCATTTGTGTGGTTATTGGGGCAGTGACTGAAGCTATCTGGGCCTTAGTTTTCTCATATGTTAAATGAGTTGGATTTGATGATGTCTAAAGTCCCTCCCAATTCTATAAATATGATCCTATGAACGAATGTATGAATAAAGCGTCTATTACACACTTACTCTGTGCAGAGCACTGGGGATGCAAATAGAAAAGCAGAGATAGTACTTGTTCTCTGGGAGCTCACATTCTAAAGGGGGAGACAATCCAAGTGGCATATTACAGCTGCAAGTTATGTAGAAAGGCCCTATGGTCCTTTAGGTGTAGTGGCAAAACAGATATTGTCATTTCTACTGATAAAATTATATTTCTGTCAGGTGCTGAAACTTTGATGACGAATTAGAAGCCTTGCTATTCCAAAGACTCTTGCAATCGGGATCCTAAACCCTTTCCATCAGGCTCTGAGGGGATATGTCCTCAAGGTTATGATGGTGATCTGACTTGCTTGGTACAGGTTGCCTCCTTTCTTTCCCCTGAGTGCCCTATTTAAGCTAAGCTGGCTTGCTTTCCCAGTGAATAGCAGTTGGTGGGGATGCCTGCCCTCTTTTTCACAGGAACCACCTCCCAGTAGGATGGCTGTCCTGGAAGCAGGACTGATGGTCTGGAAAGTTCTGGCACTCCAGGGGCTCTCCTTCCTGTCTTTCTTGTTAAAGGTAATTGGTCAGTAGTTGCTAGTGGAGATGAAGAATGTGGACCCATTCTCTGCAATGATTTCTCCCCCCAGTGATGCCTGTGAGGGCTGGGGCTAGAAGCAGGTCTGGTGGTTTGAGGGGCACTGCTATTCTCAAAGCTCTTGGGCTCAGGGTCCTGGGCTATCTCCATTAGTGTCCAAGGGTGGTCAAACTGGTGGTTGTTCTGATGCATGTTTACCCCTCAGGGTACACTATCAGCAACGATCTATTAAAGTCATTCATAAAGAGAATTGTGGAGTTACCTATCTGTTGGTTAGAATTCATATTTAAAGTACATCGGTAGATCAGACAGCAACATCTCAAAATATGGAGAGCAGAGTCACAGGGTGCATAGTAACACACATTATACCATGGGGATCTTTGCTCACTGCATGATTTAAAAAACAAACCTATATGCATAGTAAATTAGCTCTGAAATTTTTTTGGGATGATCACAGTTCCTTATTATGTCTATCAACATGGATACTTTGATGATAAGCTGGGCCCAAAGTGCATGGAGCCTGACCATTGACTGACATGCTCCCTCAGGTTCTTCCAGTTCCTAGAATCTTCCTCTTTCCCATCGGCATGCTCCAGTCCAACGAATTTTGTTATAGTACTTTTTCTGGAAGTGCTTCTCATTATGCTGCTTGTTGGGGTTTTGCCCATGAGCATAGCAGAGGAAAATCATGGAATGTTAGTTTTGGAGCAGAGATTAAAGATCTCTGTTGTGAAACATCCTGATTTTATTGATGAGGAAATTAGACATGAAGAAAATGGGTTTTGCTCAAGGTCAGGGGAGCAAAACAATGGCAGATCCGGACCTGAAACTCTGGTATCTGGACCTGTAGTCTAGTGCTTTTCCCACAATCCCATATTCTTAACTGTCTATGGATTGGAAGATGAATGCAATGTTCTAGCAATATATTATAAAGCACTCATATGGAGCAAGCCATGTTATAAAATACTTTTGGAGCCTTAGAAGCAACTAGAATACTGGATTTGGAGTCAGGAAGATGAGTTCAAATCCATCCTGGGTCCCTTACTAGCCAGGGATCAAATATTAGACATTATGTATGCTTATTTCCTTCCCCTACCCTGACTTTGAGCAAAGCAACCTTTGCCTACTTCAGTTTTCTCATCTGTAAAATGGGGATAATAATTGCACCTACCTCCCATAGTTGTTGTAAGGCTAAAATAATGTATTTGCAAAGTGTTTTCCTGGCCTTAAAATGCTATATAAATGATAGTTAGGTGGCACAGTGGATAGAGTGCCCAGCCTGGGGTCAGGAAGACTCCTCTACATGAGTTCAAATCTTAACTCAGACACTTACTAGCTGTATGACCCTGGGTAAGTTATTTAATCCTGTTTGCCTCAGTTTCCTCATCTCTAAAATGAGCTGGAGAAGGAAATGGCAAACCATTCCAGTCTTTCCACCAAGAAAACCGCAATGGGTCAAAGAAGAGTCAGACATGACTGAAGAACAACAACAAAAGTAATGTAAAAGCATTATTCTGAGAAAGGGTGCTGGGGCTTCACCAGCCTTCCAAGGGGATCCATGCCATAATAAAGGTTAAATATGTTTGTGATAAGAAAAATCAAGAAAGTGAGCAGCAGATTGGCAAGCTTGTTTATTCTGCCAACATCACTACCTCTAAGAAGTCTGACTCAGTGGAGCCATAAAAGAGGCTGGGGAGTGGGGGGAAAGCCAGGCTAGGGCATGGGGACACTGTCAGAACAAACCGTCTTCTTGACAATCAATACTTACTGCTCTCCTGTGTAAAGTTTTTACAGTTTATAATTTCCTTACTTGCCAGGCTTTTAGACCAACTGTTTACAAGCCCATTTCCCATCTTCCACTTGACCCTTTAGATCTGGGACTCTAGTGAACTTCTGACCTCACCCAACATAGATTCTGGTTTATTTTTTTTTCCCAACTTTTTTTTCCTAGTGAACACTCAATTATTGGCGTGGTCATCAGGGAAATGGTGACTGAGAAGAAGAGCCCTGAATATGAGGATATCTGTCTGTCTATCTATCCACACACAGACACACACACACACACTTCCTATTGTCATAGGATCTGGAAAGAATATCTTACCAAAATCCATGAAACTAGATGGAATAGGATGGGGATGGAGCGAACTTGTAATTTCCTGGGTAAGGAAAATTCCTGGTTTTGTAAAATCTTTCTATAAATGTAGGGTGATGTCTTCTATGAAACTTTCTGTTTTATACAGTTTTCTAGGGGCCCTGAAAAGGTTCCAGAACTTGGCTAGGCTTATGTAGCCATTACATGTCAAAGGAAGGCCTTGAACACCAGTCTCAAAGTCAAAGTCTTTCTATCTACAATAGATTACTTCTTTTAAAAAAATTTTTTTGCAGGGGGGAAGGCAAGGCAATTGGGGTTAAGTGACTTTCCCAAGGTCACACAGCTAGTGTGTTGTGTCTGAGGTCAGATTTTAACTCAGGTCCTCCTGACTCCAGGGTCAATGCTCTATTCATTGCACTACCTAGCTGCCCCTAGATTACTTCTTGAATGACATAAGGGGTTTAAGGTTACACAGCTAATGATAAAGGTGTGATTAGAATCCAGGTCTTCTGACTTCTCAGTCCAGGACCTTTTTCATCACAACACATTGCATTGTTATTGCCTCCCTGCCTGCTGTCCATGTTGCAAATGGAGTGACAACACATTCCCTTTTAAGACAACCAGAGGAAAGAAAATGTAACTTGATGTTAAAAGCACATTAGCTAATAATGGTGGAAAACTGCTTTCTTCCTCTCCTAAAGTAGTGAATTTATGTAGGGAGATGAAGAAAGGGGACTCAGGAGATTGAGGATTCCTTCAAGAACCATTCCTGTTTACTTTTTCTCACCTCAAGCCTTGACCTCAGTATCCCTTCCAATCCACTAAGAAATTCAACAAAAGGACATTATAAGCAGCAGTTATCAAGAGTGAGAGAGGATGGAATCTTAGAAACACCTGCATTATTTGCACATGATTTCCCCTTAATGTCAAATTCAGGCTACTAAACTTAGTATGCAAAGAAAATAAGAACTGTTGCAATATTAATAATGCATCTACTTACTATGCAAAATTACTACAGTGCAAATCTTTCTCTGACATTACCCAGTGTTCATTTCATAGAGTTCGGGCACTCTGCCTCCCCACAAGAGACACACGTATCTAGCTCATTAGATGTTGTGAAATGATAAGAGCCTAAAGTGCTCATTTATGACTTTCTGGAATTTACAGAAACATAATTTATCCCTCCAAATGAGCAAATTGGGGATGGCATGTAGATAATCCCAAGAAGGCAAAATAAAAAAAAAATGTTTTTCTTTCGAATCCCTCAACAATTATTTAATATAAAATGCATTAGAGTATATATTTATATGAGTTAACTGACAGCTGTAAGAAATCAGCAATGGGTTGTTGTGTAAATTGATTGATATTTGCAGACAAAAGGGCCTGAAGGACAAACCCTAGGAAGAGAGACAACTATGATAATTTCTACTTCTTCTTTCTTGAAACATGGGCCTTCTGGGAACTAGAGTCCACTTTATCCTCACTAGTACTAGAGCTAAACAGACATTTTTAACCAAAGGGAGCTGTCAAACCCATGCATGCTACTAAGTAAGTAATGATACCATACCATGTTTTGCCACAATTTCTTCCAATATGGTCCTTTTATGTCTGTTGAAGATGTGAATCAATGCTACTGAGTGGCTTAAATGAAATCATTTTCCTTCAGTTGTTTTATTAAAGGGCTGGGCAACTGAACATATGTATGTGCAACCCCTCAGGTTGCTAAAGATGCATTTTACAAACTTACTTAAAGGAATAGCCTTACAAGGAAAAAAAAAAGCACAAAGTATAAATAACACATCTTGCTTTACTCTCCTTGCAGTCTGTTTGGGGAAAAAGAAAGCAACAACAAGAACCATAAAAAAATAAAAATCCTGAACAGTTTCAGCATTTCCATCCTCATGGATTCCTCTAGTTTGAACTGTGTTCATTTTAATCATAGGCAATTTCACCAAACAACATTGCGGATTGGCTAATTTGGGAATTATGTCTTCATGTTGTAGCTTGATGATTACATGATGTGTTGTCTGCGTGATTCAGATACTAATAGTATTTTTCTGTTATTTGTTGTAGAACAAGAAGAAAAATTTGCTTTGCTTTCTTCAAAATGGTAATTTTTTATTGAAAAATAGGATTTAACATCAACACGCAGGTTTTTCCCATGAATAAAGATTGGCAAACAAGAATTAAGAAGGCCAAATGAAGACTGCATCTTTCTGGAAGGGAAAAAAAACATCCCAGAGATTCACTTCATAACTATATTTTCATTTTTTGGAACCCATCAGAGATCTTTAAACCACAAGAGGCATTATAATATGGGCAATACATTGGGCATGGATCCCAGAGGTTAGTGAATCTTTGGGAGGAGGGAGACAAACAACATAAGTAAACTCCTGATGCCTTTTCTTGATAGCAAATAGGTAACTCACAGCATACGAGGGGCTCTGTGAAGTCCAGCATATTCTTATATAAACTTCAAATTCCTACATTCCCAATCTGTATCACAGAATTTGAATTGCCATTAATTTCTCCAGTCGTACACTCTGGGTACAGACTAGCCCCAATTAGTGAGGGGAAAAGTTAAATTAGTTGAGTTGCCTATAATCCCTTCTTTTCCCTTGTTACAAAATCTAGGAATGAGAGTAACTACTGAGGGAAAATTTGCTATGCTCCCCTAATTTGTTTATGATATCACACTTTATGTCTAAATCACATTCCCATTTATGATGTGAGTTATTGGTCTATACATTATTTCTGCCAAATTACTTTCCAAATTTCCCGATAATTTTTGTCAAATGTTGAATTCTTAACCCCAAAGCTTGGATCTTTGGGTTTATCAGACACTAGATTACTATGGTCACTCACTGCTGTGTATTGTGTACCTAATTAAATTCACTGAAATTCCATGGTCCTTTATTTAATATATTTTTATTGCATTATGATCAGAAAAGGAGGCTTTTAATATTTCTGCTTTTCTATTTTTGGTCAGTTTTTGCAAAGGTGCCATGTAAAACTGGGAAAAAAGATATTCTCCTTTCAATTCCCACTCAGTTTTCTCCTGAGGTCCATGATAACTAACTTTTCTAGGATTCTTTTCATTTCCTTAACTTCTTTCTTATTTATTTTATGATTAGATTTATATAACTCTGAGAAGGGAAAGTTGGGGACCCCCATTATTATAGTTTTATTGTCTCTTTCCTCATATAAGTAATTTAGCTTTTCAGTTAAGAATTTGGATACTATGCCATTGTTTTTATAGCATCTCAACGTAACCAACTCACTCCTGTGCCCTCTTTATATGCACAAACCTTCTAACTGCCCTAATGATAAAGTTTTTAGAAGTTACATGTATCATCTTCCCATATAGATAGGTAGAAAGTTTAACCTTGTTGAGTCCATCATAACTTTTTATTTCATGTCTACTTTTTTATGCTTCTCTTGAGTCTTATGTTTTAAAGTCAAATTTTCTATTCCATTCTGGTATTTTCATCAGGAATGCCTGAAAGTCCTCAATTTTATTAAATGTCCATTCCCCCCTTAAAGTTTATGCTTAGTTTTGCTAAATAGGTTTTTCTTGGTTGTAATCCCAACCCTTTTGCCTTCTGGAATATTATATTCCAAACCTTCCACTTCTTTATCTTGGTAGCTGTTAAATCTTTTATGACCCTGACTGTGGCTCCACGTTACTTGAATGGTTTCATTCTGGCTGCTTGAGGCATTTCCTCTGATTTAGAGTTATGGCATTTGGCTATAAAATTCCCAGGAGTTTTCATTTTGGCATTTCCTTTAGGTGGTGATCAGTGAATTCTTTCAGTTTGTATTTTGCCCTCTGGCTCTAGGATATCAGGGCAGTTTTTCTTGATAATTTCTTGAAATAGACCCTTTCTTTGATCATGGCTTTCACATAGTCCAATAATTCTTTAATTATCTCTCTTCAATCTATTTTTCAGGTTAGTTGTTTTATTTCCAATGAGATATTTCACATTCTCTTCTATTTTTCTTTCTTTTGAATTTATTTATTGTTTCTTGATGTCTCATGGAGTCATTAGTTTCCACTTGCCCAATTCTAATTTTTAAGGAATTATTTGCTTCAGATAGATTTTCTACCTTTCTCCCCCATGTGACCAATTCTGTTTTTAAGGAGTTATTTTCATTAGTAAATTTTATACCTCTTTTTCATTAAACAAATTTATTTCAGTATTTTTTGTCTCTTTTACCAACCTGTTAATTGTCTTTTCATAATTTTCTCCCTTTGCTTTCATTTCTTTACTTAATTTTTTCTTCTACCTTATTTGATTCTGAAAATAATTTTTAGCTCTTCCAGGAATTCTTTTTGGTCTTGTGTCCAATTCATGTTTTTTTTTTTCCCCTTATTCCCTTGAGGTTTTGCTAGTAGCTGATTTGACTTCATTGGTATTTCTAAGTTTGTGTCTTGATCTTCCCTGTCACCAGAGCAGCTTTTTATGGTCAGGTTCTTTTTTGTTTTTGTTTTTTGCTTATTCCCTCCCATCCCCCACCATATTTCTTGATTTGGATATTTATTTTAATGTTGGACTCTGTTTCTGGTGTATAAGGGGGAGGGGCTATGTCTCAAACATCAGACTTTCTCACACTGCTGTCTTTAGAGCTAGTTCCGGTAGTGTGGAAGCTTTCAGTGCTTCTAAGGTGATGTGATCTGGCAAAAGATGTGGTCACTCCTCTCTTGGTTTGCAATCTGATTCTTACCCAGGAAGGGTCCCTGATCCTTTGGGGCCAGAAATGATACTTCATCTCAAGACTGTCAATCCCTCTTGAGTGAAAGTGCTCCCCTCCTCCCTTGAACTATGACTCTGAAACGGGTGTAGGCAATGGAGTTGCCAAACAATCGCCTCTCAGGGCTTCCATTCCCCCTTGACTGAAAGTGCTTCTCTTCGCTCTTGAACTATGACACATAAGTGAATATAGGCAATGGGATTACCAAATAGCATTTGATCCTTTGTCCAGCATAGAGGTCCCCTTTATCTTCTTTCTGACCAGTTGCCAGTTCCCCTTACTGTCTCTGGATTACAAGCTCCTGAAGCTGATGCTGCTTCTATCACCACCACCAAGTCCCAATGCTACTGTATCATCAACATGGGTTCCAATCCATCTTCCTGCCCCTCTCTCTCCTGTCACTATTATCTGTTTCTGATCTTGTGTGTAGTCCTGGGTTGGGAAAATATCTCACTCTGATCTTTGTTGACTCTGCCACTCCAGAATTCTATTTAAGGGATTAAAGTTATTTGGAGGGGAATGTTGGGAGAGCTTAGATTTCTCTACTACACCAATGTAACTTTATTCCCCTGAGAAATCAATTGTGCAAAGGCATGAAGGAAAAAAATGCAGTACCATGAATGAGATAAGCATAGCCCTTTGATTGGAACAAAGAATGTATGGTAAAGAATAATATTGAATAAGACTGGAAAGGTAAGTGGAATCTAAAAAGTAAAGGATGTTAAATATTAGACCTAGGTGTTTATATTGTATCTTAGATACAATAAGGTAAATATACTTCTTCCTTGTGGTGGTGACATAATCAGCTCTATATTTTAAAATTATCAATTTATCAGTCGTGAAGAATGGGTTTGCCAGGAGATACACTGGAGGCAGGGAGAGCAATTAAGAGACTCTTGTAATATTGGAGGTGTGACTTAATTAGGAACTGAATTAGAGTAAAGACTGTGTAAGTATTAAGAATGGAGAAGATGTAAAGGATGGTGTGAAGGTAAGATAAACAAGATTTATAAACTTATTGGATTGGGTGTTGAGAGAAAGGATTCAAATATTAATCAAATGGTAATTAGAAGGATAGAGGTGATGATGGAATGCCTTGTATTATGTCCCCAAAGCAATCTAGTTTGTTCCTCTCTCTCTCTCTCTGTTCATTTCTTGACCCAAGTGCTTTTCCATAAAACATTTTTCCAGTGGATCAACTCTCTCTAGATTGTCAATTAAGTACATATCTAGACAATAACCATTCTTCATCCACTTAGTTTTTCCTGTGTGACTAGTTAGGCCAAAGTCTTGTGAATGATTATGGATCTCATTTAGCAGGTTTTACAACATTCCAAGGCTTGATACAACAATAATCATAATCTATAATTAGAGGATCTGAAGGACCTCACCATCTATAGGTAGCCTGCCTCTTATTTGGACATTTTATTTGATTTGGATCCTATGATATATGTCCTATATGATAATAGCTAATGCCTTTTTAACTTTATGCACTTCTTAATGTTAATAATAAGAGACTTATAAAAATTATCTCAATTGATATAGCTTTCAAAGAATATGGAATAATAGATGCTATCTTACTTTTTAAAACTTAGTCTCAGGCGAGATTAATAGAAAAGTAGTGTTAGGATGAAAGAGATAATTCTTTATCTTATCCAGATCAGACAACAGATGGGATATTGTGTTCACTTCTGGATACCACATTTCAGGAAGGCTCTTGACAAGCTTGAATGTGTCTAGAAGAAGGTAATTAAGATGGTGAGAATAATTAAAACCATTTGAAGAATGGGTTGAAGGAAACTGAATTATCCTAAAGAATAACAAATTTAGGAGGGATACTTTTACTCTCTTCTAATATTAAAGGACTCTCCTGTGAAATATATATTGGATTTGTAATTTTTCTTCCTAAGGAGTAGGACTAGTACAAATGGGTGGAAGTTATGGGGACAGATTTTAGTATCATATAAGGGGAAAAAATCATAAAAATACTTCCTAACCATTGGGGTTATTCAAACATTTTATAAGGTATTTATATGGTAGCGACTACCTTGTTACTAGAGCATAACTAGAACAAATGGATGGAAGTTATAGGGACAGATTTTAGTGTCATATAAGGGAAAAAATATGCAAAAAACTTCCTAACCACTGGGGTTATTCAAACATTTTATAAAGTATTTATATAGTAGTGAGTTTCTTGTTACTAGATTTCTTCAGCTACAAGCTGGTAGTCCATTCTTTGAATTTATTGAAATGGAGATTACTGCTTCAGATATGAGTTGTTCTATATGACCCCAGTGAGCCTTTCAAACTCATTGTATGATTCTATAGAACTTGATAATCATGAATAGGGTTATAAGGCCTACACTTACTCTCATGAAAGGCAAATGTATTCTGTGAGTTGTATAAATAGAAAAAAACCTACTGTGATGTTATGGTGGTGACCAAGGTTTTCTGAAAAACAAAGTTATAGAGAAAGTATCAGCCCAGATTTGAACAAAAGTACTTGGGTTCTAAATACAACATTCTTTCTAAACAGCCATCGAAATGTTAAAATAAGTACACAGAGACATACTATTATTAATCTTGTTGGTGATAGTTCCCCTACCTTTGTTGAGTCTGCATTTATTCTTAGGTTTTCTAATACTAGTAAGATTCTAATTTTGCTGGCCAACGTTTAAAGCACATAAACCAGGGGGATTGAGGTAAAATTGACATTATTTACCAAGGAAAACCTAAAAAAAAGATTAAAAATGCAAAGTTCAGTTAAGAGAGAATTAAGAGTGATGTTTACTTTCCATTTTAGAAAGAAGAATGCACTTACTTCTAGACATCCAACCACTAGACAGAGCAAAACAGGGTCACAGGACACAAATCTATACCTAGTCTTACAGTCAAATGGTTCAGGTTTGAAGGAATTTAAGACCCAGAATACAAAAATGATAGATAAATGCTACAACCTGAAACCTAACAATGAGTAATGGACTGATTTATCTAGAAGAAAATTGAAGAGAAATGTAAATTAGTTTTAAAAAATGGATTCTAGTATCTGCTGACTTGCCTATGTGTAATGTTAAGGGAATCTGAAGATCTTCCCTGCTTATTAAAGGTACATAGAGCCCTGTCCTAGACCTAATCAGGCTCTGGGAGTGCCCAATTAAGTGCCAGGCACAGGGATTTCCAAGCTGCCCAGTGCTCAGCCAATCAGATGCCAAGTCTGTGTTATATATTCTGGGAGGTTTGCATTTTGCTTTGGGGGTTTGCTCATGAGAAGGATCTTTTGATTTCCAGGTTGAGACTCTGAATAGACATTTATTCAGAGGTTCCTGACTGCTTAGATGTCTGTGTTCCCTCAATCCAGTGATGTATGTAAAGTGTATACTTTAGAAAGCTGGAGCCCTGTTAGTCTTTGTGTTAATTTCTCTACTGTTATTTCATATACCCTCTTCTTCCTCCATAATCAAAGTAGGATTGTTAGTCCCTTTAAACCTATCTTTTCTTTATAAAGCAGATGGAAAGAACCTGTTCTAGTAGGCCATCCTGGGTGTGGTAGGGGCTTGCTAATATACTATGGCAGCTTATTCAGGGAAGTGTTGACTGTCATCGTGCCAATGAGACAAGCAAATGAAAGGTTAAGCTTTAATCCTGCTTAGTTTTAGGATAATTGAATGCATGAAAATTTACTTTCTTCAGATTCTATGATTTAACCAGATCTGCTAAGGTCTCTAAGACAAGTAACCTCAGCTAAGCCCCAGGATTTAAGTCTGTGATTGTCCAGCTTTACAACTGTAACGTCCAGATTTTGGCTGACAGTGGGTGTCACTTCTGTTTCCTTTCCATTTTATATGATGTAGATTTTACTCAGAAGCATCAGTGTCCATTTTGATCCACATTAGTGTCACCTCAGTTGTATTCACATTGGCAACTTCACTGTCAAATACAGAGCTGGATGGTGCCAACTATATTTTGTAGTAGGTACTAGTGTTCTTCTTAAATTCAGTACCATGACAGGTTGGACCAGGGTCTCAGTGTAGTATGAAAATATAAGAACAGAAAAACAAGTGAAGAAGTTTTCTCAGCTTGAAAAGAAGATGGATATTGTATTTTCTCATTTGAAATACAATACCTAGTTTTAAAAGTTTCATTGTGTTCAGGAAAACCTTGAACTTTCATCCCTACATGATCTTAGCACCAGGTTATATCTCCCCCTATCTGTCTGTCTTAGTAGCATGGTGCAATGATGAAGTAGGGAGTGGAAGGTTAGGAGACGTGGGCTAGTGGGCAGGTGGATAAAACACCGGACCTGGAGTCAAGACTTGAGTTCAAGTGAAGCCTCAGACACTCAACTTGATCTGTGACCCTGAGCAAGTCACTCAGAGTCTGTTTGCTTCAGTTTATTCATTTGTACAATGGGGATAATAAAAGCATCTGCCTCCTGGGGTTGTTTTGAGGATCAAATGAGATAATAATAATTGTAAAATGCTTAGCACAGTGCCAGGCCTATAGAAAGAGTTATGTCAATGTTAGTTATTATTATTGCTAAATGTAAGTAGAAAGACTGTCCCTGCCCTCAAGGAGTTTACATTCTAACCGGGGAAGAAAAAACATAAAATGGAGGCAATTCAATGGTACAGTGTGCTAGGCCTGGAGTCAGGAAGACCTGAGTTCAAAAAATGACCTCTGACATTTACAAGCTCTGTGACCCTGGGCAAGTTACTCAACCTTGTTTGCCTCAGTTTCTTCACCTGTAAAATGGGCAAATAGTATCCTTTCCAGGAAAATCCTCCAAAAGGGGTCACAAAGAGTTAGATGTGACTGAGAAACCACTAAATGAAAAAGCATAAAAGGGGAGTGTCATAAAAAGGTGGGGCATGGTAGAGAAAGTCAGAGGAGTCAAGAGTAGAACCTGGAGAGAAAAGAAGATGTGGCTGCCCTTGGCATTCTCTTTAAAATAGAGGTTCTTGGAGGAACCAGCCAATAAAAATGGCATCACAGCAGTAGAGAATAATCCCAGTGTGTGAAAACCAGGAATATGGTGAACTTGAAGCATGAGAAGGCTTCTGTGACATAGGAGACAAAATCCAGGGTGTCAGGAGTGGAGCCTTGAGAAGAAAGAAGGTAGCTGGGCAGGAAGTCTCCCATGGAATGCCCAAAGGATTTTTCTTGACCTCAGACTGGTTAACATTTTTTTAAATTTACTTAGATAAATACATAGATGGTATACTCATCAAGTTACACGTGGCCCAAAGCTGATAGAGATAGCTAATACACTGGATGATAGAGGCAAGATCCACAGGGTCTTTTCTGGGTTGAATCTCATAAGATGAAAGTAGAAAAAAATGTGAAATCTTGCACTTGGGTACCAAGGAATGACATCACAAATATATGGCAGAGGCATGGCTAACCAGTAGGTGTTCTGTAAAGGATCTGAGAATTTTTGGTACCATACACACAATTTGAGTCAGCAGGGTGGTGTAACAGCAGAACAAAAGCTAATATAATCTTAAAATGTCATGCATCTTAAGGAGGGAGATAGCTGCCTGCAGTAGGGAGGTGATGTGGCTACTGTCTTCTGACATTAGCAAACCTCATCTGGAGAATCACTCCATTACTGTTGAAGTACAATTTAAGAAGGACATTGATAATCTGGACACTGTTCAGAGGAAAGTAACCAAGATGAGGAAGGGATTTGTGTTCATGACATGTTAGGATTGGATGAAGGAACTGGGCATAAACAACTGGGCCTGGACAAAAGAAGATTCAAGGGAGTCATGAGGACTGTATTCAAGCATGTGAAAAGCCATTATGTGGGAGAGAACTTAAAATTCTATTTGGTCCCAGAAAATAGATCTGCATCAAGGAAGTTGCAAAGGTCTGATTTAGACTTGATTTCAGGAAAAAACAAACCCTAACATTTAGAACTATCTAAAAGTATAATAGATTACTGTGAGAGACGGTGAGTTGCCTTCCTTGGAGTTCTGCAAGCATAGAGTGGATTTATTAACTACTTGTCAGGTGTTTTATAATGGGGATTCTTCTGTTTATGCATTGGCTAGATGTCTGCTGGGAGTCTTTCTAACTCTCAAGTTCTGAGATTCTGTAATAATCCATGTACTACCTTCCTCAGAAAACTGTTGGGAGGACACTTTGCAATCATTAAATCCTATAACAATGTGAATTTTTTTGTTAGAATTTTCTTTCCTCTTTCTGGTGTCTGCATGAGATGAGAGGGTTCAGTTTGTCTCAAGAATCTCAGGATATCTCTGGAAACAGTAGCCACCTGAGTTCAGAAGAGAACTTAGCATGGTTATTCACCAAATTTCAAACCTCTTTAAAGAGCTAGTACAGACCAGCTGGTAGTAGGCCCAGAGGAGTGGGAGGTAAGATATCAGACAAATTAAATCCCTGACATGCCATAACTTTCCTCCAGAGAAATTTAGTTTTGGACAATCAACACCCATTATTTTATTTAATCCTTTAGCTTACTTCCTCCACTCTCCTTTACGCTAATTGTTGTATTTATTATTCAGTTATCCAACTCTTCATGACCCTGAGGACAATATCAAACCAGACCCTTCTATCTCCCACTATCTTAAGTTTTTCCAAGTTCATGTTTTTTGCTTGCACGACTCTGTCTATCCATCTTATCCTCTGTCATCCCCTTTTCCTTTTGACTTCAATCTTTCCCAGCATCAGGGGATTGTCCGTGAGTCCCATCTTCTCATTATGTGGTCAAAATATTTAAACTTCAGCTTCCATATTTGACCTTCCAGTAAATAGCCTGAATTAACTTCTTTAAGTATTGACTGCTTTGATCTCCCTGCTGTCCAAGGAATTCTCAAAAGACTCCAGCAACAAAATTCTGTGGGGCTCAACTTTCTTTATAGTCCAAATTTCACAGACATATATTGTTAGTGGAAAAACCATAGCTTTCACTATATAGACCTTTGTCAGCAAGATGATGTCTCTGTTTTTTAGTATGCTGTCCAGATTTGTCAATTTTACTTCCAAAGAGCAAAAACTTCTTTTAATTTCATGGCTGTAGTCACCATCTGCAGTGACCTTTGAGCCTGAGAATAAAAAATCTGCTGATTTTTCCATTTCTTCTCCCTCTATTTGCCATGAAGTAATGGCACCAGTTGCCAGGATCTTAGTAAAAGCCAGCTTTTACACTCTCCTCTTTTATCCTTATCAAGAAGTTTCTTAATTCTTCACTTTCTGCCATCAGAGTGATATTATCTGCATATCTAAGGTTCTCGGTATTTCTTCTAGCAACCTGAATTCCAGCTTTTGATTAGAACCATGACCCAGTGGAATTCTTGGCACATAAGAATTAAGTAGGAAAAATCGATAGTCTCCAAAATATTCCCCTATTTTACAAAAGTGATGAGAATGGCCCAAGTGTCATTATGGGGCAGAATAAGTGGGGGAAATGTGGTTTAGTCACTTAAATACACATGCTTGAGTCCTATTTAAAAAATTTTATTGTAGTTCTTACCATCCCCAGTCTATTTTATATTAGGTGTCACCTAATTTCCTTCAAATAGGTCACAGTAGACTATGCTGCCTTGGCTTTACAAGTCTAGCTATACCTGAAGATTAATGTAAGGTCAAAATCATGCCAGAACTTTTTTTTTCTTTTTAGCAAAGACAGCTTCATCCTTTCATCTGCCAACTCTGGCAATTGCTGAGACTCCACCTGGGTCCCCCTCTGTATAATTCTCTTGGTACCGCTAAACATTCTGAGTGAAAACACCTGCTGCCTTCATAACAAAGTGTTTTTATATGAAGAGATTATAGAGATATAGAAAGAGATTGAGGATAAAACACCTGTCTGGATTTTCCCATTAGCAAGAGCAAGGAAGGGGCAACTATAGTCTCAGTACTGAATTGTGGAATTTAGATGAATACTAGTTCTTTGGGCTTTTCAGAATTGGGAGCAGCCTTCCCACTCTTGCCCCCAAGAGAGTCCTCTTAAATTTTACAAGTAAGAAGTCATGAAGAAAGGGAGGCCAGGTGGCCAGTGAATAAAAGCGTCGGCCCCAGCTTCAGGAGACCCGGAATTGGTTCTGACCTCAGACACTCTGCACCCACACAAAAATAACTGGCCATGTAACCTTGAGCAAGTTACTTAACCCCAATTGCTTAAAAAAAATTAAATTTACATGAAAGTCAGAGCCTGCAGAAGAGAAGAGTAACCCTCCCATCTACCAGCTAAATTCATTTCAATTCTAGGAGACTGAAACTTTATAATACATGAGGCAGAAGCGGAATGAAGATAGAGCAATGGTGATGGCCACACTCTTTCCATGCCTCTCCTTTTAGAGAAGAGTGAGGTGTCCTGATGATGCTTCATTGCTTCTCTCGGGTTCCTCCATATTCTTAAGAGGATGAAAACAAAACCAGAAGTTTGTGCTTAGGTAGTGGGTACAACTTAGAGGGACTTGAAAGATTCTCAGAGAAACAGACAATATGGGCAAGCCTACGCATGCTGTTGATCGCAAGTAAGTGTTTTCATGTTTCTTTCTCACCTGTTTTCCCCAATAGAACCCTCTCCTGTCTATCCCAAACCCTTAAATGTTACTGCATTGGAATTATGCTCCTTTATCACCTTGTTTTGAATGTTCTGATGACTTTGCATACATCCTATAGGCATGACTTTTATTTTTATATTGTTGGTCTAGACCTAGGATTTAATTGGTGTAGGGTATTATCAGTGTGCAAACTCTATCCACTATTGTAAATTGGCTAATAGAATGTACCTAACATTTGATGTAAGGTCTTAGAGTGTCTTAGACAATAGGTTAAATGACTTGCCCATGGTTACAAAGCAAGTAGGTCTTTTTTTTGTTTTTTGAGGGGGAAGGCAGGGCAATTGGGGTTAAGTGATTTACCCAAGCTAAGGCTGGATTTGAACTCAGGTTCTCCTGACTCCAGGGCCAGTGCTCTATTCACTGCACCACCTAGCTGCCCAAAGTAGGCCTTCTTAACTGTAAGGTAAATCATTCTCAATGACTCTATCCACTATAAAAAAAATCTTTCCTAGATATGGTCTCTCTCTTTCATGGGGGATGGAGTCAGGGAAGGAAACTAGTCCAGATATTTATGCTAAATAAGTAAACATTCATCTTTCTTTTTAATGTGTTGCATCATGGTGCAAAAAAAAGACTTTCAGGGGAAAAAATCTTAAAGAAGTTGAATCCATAACCCACACCTCTAGGTTCCCATATTTGCCTTCAGCAGCATTTCAGATGTGTTTTCTAGTGATGGAAAATCATGCCGTGAGATTTTCGTTTATTTTTGTTTGTGAAAGTTTGACCTTCAGTTCCACTGCCATTTCCTCATTTACCAGGGTCACATGCAATAAATGCCTAGAAGGCCTGTTTTATCTCCCTTCCCTTTTCCCCAATTTCTTATAGGAATCGTGCCTCATAGCTTCATGATTGTATCACAAACCTCTTTCTAAAAGCCTTATTGTATCTATGCATTTGAACAATTCTCAGTATCTTGGGAGTTAGTTCAATTAACCTCTACATTCACCTAAAGTTGGATGAACTGTGGCAACCTGGAAGTTTAAGTTGAGCAGGCAGTTCCAGCCAATTTCATGCACAGTTTGTTTTCTGTTTTGACTTTACCCTGACAAATAGTCCTTAGTTAACGAGCACTGAACAGGCAAAAGGTGTGGGTGCAAGAGACAGCTGCCCCCAAGGAGTTTCAATTTAGCTAGGCTATATATGAGGCATTTAAAGTTAAAATGCTGGGTATTCTATTAGTGTTTTCGAACTAATTGAGTTGAGATTAAGTGCTTAATTTAAAAACATTAATTTAGGGAATAAACAAGCAATTTCATAAATTATAGTAAAAAAGATAATTGCAAAGGAAACTGCAAATCTATTATGTACCACTTGCTTTTCCTTTTAAATATAATATATTTATATATGTATGTTATATATAATATATAAATAATCACAAATATAAATATAATAATAAAGTTATCATAAAACATTTTTCCCTTTTTTTCTACTTCTCTTGCCCCTCAGCTATGACTACCATTAGACACAGGTGTGTGTGTATGTATAGTTATACACACATATGTAAAATTATTGTATACATAATCTATTTATCAGTTCTTTCTCTAGATGCAGATAGTGTTTTTCTTAGGTTCTTTATACTTAAGTTAATTATTTATAATAGAATAACCTTCTCTCAAAGACATTTTTAATAGTTTTCAACTTTCACTTTCAAAATTTTTTGAGTTTTAAATTTTCTCTCCCCCCTTCTCCTCCCCAAAGTTCTTTCTCTGGATGGGGATAGCATTTTACATCATTAGTCTTTCAGAGTTGTTTTAGATCCTCGCATTGCTGAGAAGAGCTAAGTCCATCAAAGTCAGTTGTGGCACAGTGTGGTTTTTACTGTGTAAAATGTTCTCCTGGTTCTGCTAATTTAATTCAGCATCAGTTCACACAAGTCTTTCCAGGTTTTTCTGAAGTCTGCCTGCTCATCATTTCTTATAACAGAATAGTATTTCGTTACATTCATATACCATAACTTGTTCAGCCATTCCCCAGTTGATTGACATCCCCTAAATTTCCAATTCATTGCCACCTCAAAACATGTTTTTGGAGGGCAATTTGGGGTTAAGTGACTTGCCCAAGCTCATACAGCTAGTATTTGTGTTAAGTGTCTGAGGCTGGATTGGAACTCAGGTCATCCCAACACTGGGGTCGGTGCTCTTACTTGCTGAGCCACCTGGCTGCCCCTAAGCAATTGTGGTTAAGTAACTTGCTCAAGGTTACACAGCCGGGTGTTTCTGGGTGGATGCTAAGTGTCTGAGCCCGGATTCAATCCCCAGGTCATCCCGACACTGAAGCCGGTGCTCTTACTCGCTGTGCTACCTGGCCACCCCCCTCAAAACATTCTTAAAACAATACTGCTGTCACTGTACTCTTATACCTTCAAAATCAGACTAGCTGAGTTGAGAGTCAGGGCTTAAATTTTGAAGGTATCAGAGTGGGTATAATGAGGGAAAAGTGGGATTATATAAGGAAAATTGCCCCACAAATCTAACTGCAGCAATTTGTTATGAGAAGGGCTTTCATTTTGGGGGGGAAGGAAAGGTGGTTTCAAAATAGCAGGGGGCCAGTAATAGTGTTGCAAAAATGGAAGAAAATAAAGAGAAAGGTTATCATTATAATCTGAAAAAAAATACACGTAAAACAGTAGCTATAGGTTAAAGAGCGGCACTGCTGGTACTAATTTTTGAAATATTAAAAAGATACATAATAAGAAATTAATGCTTTCATATGCAGGCTTTTTCTGTTTTTGATATGGAAAAAATTAATATTAGTTGACATTTGTAAAGTTCACAATAAAACAATAAATACAACTGCAGCACAGCAGGTAGATAGTTGAATGATAACAATGTCCTTTCTAGGGAGGACAATGTGATTACTTTATTTCCATGATTTAAAACTTTTTCAGTTGGAGCAAAGTTGTTTGTAGGGAAGCCTGGGCTTTGACCCTTTGGACCATCTTCTTTTTGGAGGTTGGTAAGTCCCTTCCCTCTGCTGAGAATCTCTAATTTTCCTTGTATATGCAATTCGTACATACTCATTGGTATGCTGTCTCCCCTATTAGACTGTGAGTTCCTTGAGAGCAGGGATAGTCTTTGTCCTTTCTTTGCAACCCCAGAGCTTAAGAGAGTGCCTAGCCCTAGCATATTTGTTGTTATTGTTCAGTCATCCAGTCATGACCCCGTGGACCAATTGTCCATGGGGTTTCTTGGCCAAAACACTTGGGTTAGTTTGCCATTTCCTTTTCCAGTTTTATTCAAATAGGCAGGGGCTAAGTGACTTGCCAGGTTCAGCTAGTAAGTGTCTGAGATCAAATGAGAACTCTGGTCTTTCTGACTGTTGCTCCATCCTCTACCCCACCTAACTATATGCATCTTCCTCCCTTTTCCCTGACCCCCAGATGCTGGTGGCCTATGACAAGTCCTGTTCTCCCTATGCTAGTTATATTTCTGCATTACTTTACTTGTGTTAAATCATGCCGTAGTTAATCAGGAGAATTTACTTTGTCATGAGTATGCTGTTTATACTTTTAATCACCTTGTTATACTTCTTGCTTTTTCTGTTTTAGTTATTTGTGTCCCTCTCATCTCCCTTTACTAGATGATAAACTCATTGAGTTAACTTGGTATTGTCTGGCACCATCACACCTTGCCTCATATAAGTAAGCACTTAATGTTTGTTAAAGTTGAATAGCAATACGACTTTATACGTTGTTCTCATAAGGATTAACTTTTTTATTTGTATCCAACTGGCACCAGAATAAAAAGCTATGATGTACCATGAAAAGAAATGCAATATTTGGTGGTTGTATTAGGCAGGAGAATCCTAATCCTTTGGTTAGGGGTGACTTGAGAAAGTGCTAATTCATGAGATTTGGCAGTCCAATTATCTCGCTCCTCTTTATCTAGCCTTTTTTGGAGCAGAAGAGAAATATGTCTACACAATATGCAGAAAGCAGAAAATTTGAAGAGAAGTGTCTTCTTTTTCGATGAGCCCTTTCTTTTGTAAAGGTGGCCGTAGAGACACTAACTTAGGAAATCGTTGCTTCTCTTGATTTACAGTGACAAGTTTTCAAAGTGGGAAACCTAGGTGTCTCTGAATTATGCTGACGAGGAAGCGGAGGTCCAATTCTCATTCTAGTCTGCAGCTGTTAGACTGACTATCTTTATCTTATGTGACATTTATTAAGGGCCAGTGCGGGAAGCACTGTCAGAGGGCTGTCTTCTCCTTTTATCATGATTCATGTTTCCCTTTACCTGTGATGCCATGGGCCCATGCGTACCTGATGACCACACTCTTTCTCATCATCAAGCTCCAGGACTGAACATCCCTTGACTACTTTCTCATTGCTGCTATCTCTACTAGGGGTTCCTCCCAACCTAGCCTTTTCTGAGTGGTGAGTTGTAGGTGTTTTCTCTTCCTTTAAAGGATTATCTAAAAACATCACTGAACCTTGCTTACTCCTTCTCAAAGCCTAGTAGAGAATGGGAAACAAAATATATCATATATATAATTTGTGATGACCATTCCAATCTAATACTTTCATTAAAGATGTTCTCTATGCATGTGTAGATTGGTTCTTAAGAATTTTTATAGACATGGAAAAGTAAGTATATGGATCAGTAATTATTTAGAATCTCTAGGGCACCTTTGGTAATAGTAAATCCAAGATTTTTTTTTCACTATGCCTTGGCATCCTTGCCCTTCATCTATCTGAATAATGAAGTCACCAGACTTTTATTAACCTGTGATCTCAGACAAGCCACTTACACTCTGTGGATATTAGTTATCTAATCTGTAAAGTGAAAAGACTGAACTAGTTGACCTCTAAAGTTCTTTTCAACTCTAAATCTATTTTTTCTTATAGTATGAAATTGTGTTACACATAGGAAAACTAGCATCATATTTTCTGGCCAGCCAAGAATCCAAGAATAGCTCAACCTCCTTGCCATAGTTTTCTCCTCCTTAAACATGTTGCAAGAATTTCACTGGCAATTAGATCCAACTTGAGAATTCCCAAAATGGCATGTACATGAAGTAGTTGGTAAAGCTACAAACATGCATTACAGGATTGGTGTTCAATCATTTGTGCCCAGGGAAAGCAACAGTCTTTGCAGATTCTTTCGAGAGAATTAGAGACTTGAGATTCAGTCCCAGATTCACCCAGACAAGTCCATGGATTTGTTGCCATGTGCACAAAGCCACCTGAGCTGAGGTTATGGAGGAGAGAAATATGCTACCTTTCTTCTCTTAATGAGAAGTCCAAGAGAACGTTGGCAGAGTCTCAAGTGATCCATTCAAAACTGAAGAAATAGGTTCATTTACTTGTCAAAGACTGACCGGAACAGTCAGAACATTACTCAAGAACCCTTTCTAGTGTTTCGTCATCTCTTAAGAAATTCTTTATGGCCACTTAGATATTTCTTGTATTCTATCTAAAGATCTTTCTTGCTCTGAGACAATTTCATTTGTCAACAATAGAAAAGTAGACATCCTCATCATAAAATGCCTTCACTGTCTCAAATTAACTTTTTACTCATAGGCTAAAATCTCTTGTAAAACAACTCGATTTTCTTGTAACTCATGTATTGCCCTTTTCTTCATTCCATTGTGATCCAAGTAAGATATGCCACTTGATTAATCTATAAAGTCCTTGAGACCTAAGAAAATTGAGATTTTTCTCCCTGTTTATGTCCCATAAATCTCCCAGAAAGTTTATCCTCATTATGCTGGAGACCTTACTTTCTTTCTTTTAATATTTTTTTTGTTACCAGTAGAGAATTCTGGTAGCCCATCCTCAAACTTGTTACAAGATCCTCCCTCCCTCTCTTCCTCCCTGGAACTCTTCCTCCCTCCCTGCTTCCACCCCTCCATTTCCTACTTTCTTTCCCTCCTCCTTCCCTCTGTCCCTTCCCCCTGTAATGGCAAACAAAGAAGTACTTAACTCCTTGTTTCAGCTATTTAATTAACACCTTGTTTCAGTTCTAGTTTCTTTTAAGCCTTGCCCATGATTATATCAAGTCTTTGTTAAGAATCATAACTTGCTAACCCCAGAACTTGTGAACCACCGTTGCTGATGCAACAGGAAGGGGAGAAGCTAATGACCATATACATAGAGAAGCCCAAGCTGAACTGAGAAGAACTGAGCAGAGCTGAGAAGAGAACTCTTGTGATGACAGAGTTAAGAAGGAGAAAACTTGTATCTCAGCATTCTATGTCGTGGTCATGTCTGAATCTTTGCGATCCCATTTGGGGTTTTCTTGGCAAAGATACTGTGGTTTGCCATTTCCATCTCCAGTTCAGTTTACAAAGGAGGAAACTGAAGCAAATAGGGTTAAGTGACTTGCCCAGGGTCACACAGCTACTTAAGTGCCTGAGGCCAGATTTGTACAGTGATAAGTCTTCCTGACTCCAGGTGTGGCACTCTATCTACTACACCACTTAACTGACTATCTGGTACATAGTAGGTGCTTAATAAATGTTCATTTCCTGAATATTGGGAATTTATACTTGAAGAAAAACCAATTCATTTCTATACTTACCTAAATTTTCACAAGTCTACTCTGACTCCTGCCTGCTACATTCAGGGTAGGCAATATATCAGCCTGACCTACAGAGCTAGACATTAACCTTAATCAGCTGCTATAAGCAAGTTGCCCAAGCTTGTAGGAAGACATGGCATGTTTTTGGTTTAAAAGTTCTTTTGCTCAGTTAGGTGGCTGAATAAATAAAAATTAAGATAAATTATTTAAATAAGTAATTTTTTTTCAATAGAACCCAGAAAGCTAGAATTTTTGTTGAATAATCTTCTATTGATGGATTGATCATTTAACTAATTAATGTAAGGAATATTACCATGAAACTGTGAAGTTCCAGTAGTTATATTCAATTGATATGAATTATTAAATGTATTGGAAAATGAGTTAGCCAAAAAGTTATTTGGCCTCATTTAAATGTCCCCAAATACTTCAGGTTATCTGAAAACTGTAATAAAATTTTTTTTTCAGCCAAGTAGTCAGAAGCCAATTGTGTGTGTATCTTCTAGACACAATTTTATTTTTATTCCTCTACCCTTTTATCACTATTTTTCAACATGAATACAAAGGAACCTTATTCACATTTACTACTATCACTATTTTATGATTGTGCTTTTTGTCCAGAATAAGCGGAATGAAGCAGAAAGCCTCAGATGAAGAAAGGGTGGGAAAAAAGTCCTTCTAGTAACCCATCTGGTAATCTTATTTTAACTAATATTTCCAGGTAATCAGGTGGTGTATTTTTTTCTTTTCTTTTTTTTTTTGAGAGCAATCGGTGTTAAGTGACTTGCCCAAAGTCACACAGGTAGTAAGTGTGTCAAGTGTCTGAGGGTGGATTTGAACTCAGGTTCTCCTGACTCCAGGGCCAGTGCTCTATTCACTGCACCACCTAGCTTCCCTGCTGTATTTTTTTCTACACTACTGAAGGACTGCAAGTATTATCAACCCCACTGGAATTCAATACCTTCATGGAAATCACACATTGCCCCACTCTAGTTATGGCCCTACTTGGCCTTAGCTCACTCCACTTCATTGCCCTGTTCCCTTGATGCCCAAGTGCATTTTTGTGGATAATACATATGAAATACCAACAGATTTACTTTCTATAAAAATCAGAAACCTTACTACTTTCTACTGCAAAGACAATAAAAATTAACATAGGAAGTTATTTTTTTTTTGTTTAGAACCTGTAATACTTCTGTTTTTCTGTTCTTTTTTCTCCCTTATTAAAAAACCACACCACTATAACATGAGCATCCTGGCCAGTAACAATGAGCAATGTGATATTCTGAAAAGTCTGAAGTAATAATTTCTAAATCCTGACATGCATAACAGATAAACATTTGAATTGATGTAAGGGACTTTTTTGCTTGTTTAAATTCTGTTATCTGCATTTAGATAGAAAGTGAAATGTTCGACAAGTCATATTTTCTACTATAAAACATAATACCCTGAGTTGACAATGAACAAAGGTCATTGACATTGACTTTGATCCATTGAATCCACTTGGAGTATCTCAAATCATATTAATATTTTCTGTGAGTGATTGATCCTTTGAAGCTTTCTGCATTGTAAATCACTCTTTCTTTCCTCTCCTTTTTGACCAGATGGTTAACAAGCTGTGGAGGAGACTGGGGAAATCCAGTGGCTGACTATTGAAATGAAAATTCATGACTAAGGGTCGACAGCACTTATGGCAACTGCTTAACTTCAGTTCCCCACAAGTCAATAATTTCATTCTTGTTATGGTGGCATTGACCCAGGAAGATTTTCTTTTCACTGTTCAAAGCTCTTGAGTTAACTTTGATGATGTTGAGCGGGTGATTGACAGCCTTGAGGATTTGCCCCATAATCCCTCCGACCCCCTCTCATCATCTCCCTCCCTCTGTCCCCATTTCTCCATCCTCCCTCCCTCTCCCTTCTTCTTTTCATACAATTTACTCCCTCTCCTCTTCTGTCTCCCCTCTCCCATTCTCCTGTCCTCTCTCTCCCCCTCTCTCTAGATCTGTGATGTGTAGTTTTCAATTTAAGTGGTCTCAGATCAACTCCTAACAGGGGTAACTTTCAGTGCAGATCACAATGTTGACCTCAGTAACTAGTTCATTCTGGAGAAATAGAGACCTGAAATAATAGCCATTGTATGGAAGTGAAACTTGGGAGGATGCCAAGCCTTCTTTCAAAGGCAAGAAGCATTATGGGTGTCTTGTGGGTTGTGTAGTTATAAAGTCAGCAGTCTAGGATCACCTAGGATTGAGCAGTTCACTTGTGGGTATGGTGGGAATGGGGAGGAGGGGGAAGCTGAGTGCCTTCCTCGGTATTTAATTATAGTGCTGAATTTTGAAAGTTTGGAAGGATGATTATCTAATCCCACTTATCCCATTGTCTCTCTGGTGGGATGGTATTTGTACACACTCTTCATTAAGAGGAGCCTGCAGTAAAGCTGATTGCTAAGGGGATGCTTCTAAAGTGATAAGCATGGAATTGTCAGTAGTAGATTAGTGAGAGAAACTGATCAGTTGAAGACTTTAATGTCTCTTATTTACAACAGTGATAATGGAAGAAGTGCCATGGAAAACATTGCTAACAAGCTCTCTTCTTTCATCGAATCCCTCCTGGTAAAAGGGAGCCAGAGATCATTGCCACCGTTTTAAGGGACCTCAGACTAAGTGAAGCAAATTACAAATGTGATATGTTACTGGTTAAACAGAGCAGCTGGCAGCAAAGTCATTGACATCATCATATCTCATTTTCTTTTTCTTCCCTTTTACCTGCTGCTCTATCCAGTAATTCAAGGTCCTTTCCAGTTCTAAATTAATGATCCTATGGTGTCCAAATTTATAACTCTGCTTTTCTTTCCTTCTCTTCGTACTTTTATTTTTTAGAACAGCAACTAAAAATTTTGGACGTTAGAGTTACTACCTTAAGCCATATCCAGAACAAATGGCACAAAACATGTGACCTCAATTAAGGGGGCAGGGTGAAGCTTAGCCAAGCTCCTACTTCTCTGGTACCTTACTATTTTAACTAACTACTCTTAGTAATCAGATCTCAAACCCTGTTTGCATGCTGCTGAGACGTTAGTAACACTCAACCAACCCCCACTGAGTTCAATGCCCTAATACAGCCTCTAATTGCCTCACTCTAGTTATGGCTCTGTTTAGGCATCACTGATTTTATTTCTCTGCCTTGTTCTCTCAATTCCTGAGGAATTCTTGCTTCAATTGTAAAATGCTCTTCTACCAATTTGAGGTGTGCAGCTAAACTTAATATTTTGTGGCTTTGCATTTTTGCCAAGATACCTGATAAACACCTGAAATGAATGTAAAGTATGAGAGATGTAATTTCTGGGCAATTAATAATCAATTTATTAATTGGGATAGCAGATAATAAATTGAGGTCAGTGGGTCTCTAGGAAAACCAAAGATGAACCTTGGAGACTCTTGAATGGTTAAATACCTTTGGAAAAGGGGTTGTCCCTGATAGGTGGAAATCAATTCTGATTAACAAATAATGAGACAATGAATATTAAAATGAGAGATGGGAGTGTTCTAATGAAAGTTGGGGGACTCTGATCCTGTCAGCCTTTTGAACAAAGAGACTAAAAGCAGACCAGACCACTCCTGCCTTGGGAAATCTAGACAGAAGGCTCTATTCTCCACCCAGCCCTACCTGAGTAGAAAAATGGGCTGAAATTCACCTAGATTAGATTCTCTTTACCCTTAATCAGAAATAAACTCTTCTAGTTAGATGGGGTCCCACCCCTGATTGAGGAGAAAGTCTCATTGTCAGCCCTGTCTTTCATAAGGACTGGGTTTTGAATGAGGAAATAAGGGAAAAACCCCTGGATCTCCCCCAATATTAATAATTGGGTATTAATAATCATTTCTCTCACACCTAAGTTTCATTCATCCCTGTCTTTATTAGTTTACAGGACAGTTTCTACCAGTATCAAAATAGGAGGCATTTGCAGTCAGGTTACATCTTAAATGCAGTCAGAATTTCCCCATTTACATTAAGATGTTGTGTTCTGGATTACAATGTATTTAAAAACTAGAATGAATCTGTATGTATTATAGCTAATGAATCCATTTGCTGCTTAAAGGCATATTTACCTATTACCAAATTAATTAGTGTTTTATTTTTTGTGGAAAATTGTGGAAGCTGAAAATTTGTTAGTTTCAGATGTTGTACCTTCATAAAAAACATCATTACATTAAATTTAAATGTTAACTGAGTCCAGGCTCCTGCTAAGAAAGATAATTTACGCAATTCACACATATTTGCAGAAACTGGGTATCTTATGCCTTGACAGAGGAGTAATAACTATAATGAATTAATGAGACCTCAGTTCAAATAAGTGAATGATCATTTTTGAAAACAGAAATATAAGCTAATTAATTTGTTAATATCATTCCTTGTTTTAGGAACATTAACCCAGGTATGGTCTCTAACTGTGACATGAATTTATTTACATGAATATGTAAAAAAAAAAAAAACAACCTGTTCTACTGAAACAGATCAAAATAGTTCCATGACTTTATCCAAGGCACATAGGGTTGAGTGCTTTGCTCAAGGATCCACAGTTGGCGTCAGAGGTATAATTTCAACCCTGTTCTTCTATAACCAAGACCAAAATGCTACTGATTATGGTATACTGCCTCTACTGATATGTGAGTAGTATATGACTGAGTAGAATACACAAGACACATTAGATGATTCAACTTCCAGATGAATAAGAATGTTTTAGCACTCGGCATCAAGTGTAATTTGAACAAAGAGAATCATATGCCCCTCTGAAGGGGAGAGGACACTGAAACACCAGGAGCCTCCCAACACAATCTGGACCCTCAGAATCCAGGTCCCTTGAGACACAGCACTGAAGACCCTGGATGACAGGGAAATTGAGCCCACTCAATTTCCATGATGTAGACAGATCTACATCAAAGGCAAGATCTATTCCTGCTGGCACATCCCTTCACAGAAAGTAAGAAAACATCCTCTACCTCCCTTTAAAGGCTTAAATAATTTGCCCTGCATTAAATCCTTCGTGTTTTAACTTAAGTCTTTTTCCTTTTGTTCTGTGGCAAGAAGGAGGAACAATTGTTCACTTGCCCATATTATAGTTCTTTAGTTGTATTTATGATTCTCTTCTGATTTTTTCCTCTTTTCCTCATATTTTCCTAGCTGGCTGGTCAAGAATTGCATATAGAACTAAGCTCTAGGCAGGGCCAGACCATTGCCGAGTATAATGAGAGGATTACTGCATGATTCTTGTACTTGCCCCTTTGGTGATTTTCTTCATGAATTAAGAAACCATCTTGGGTGACATTTATCTTGATTGTCTTTTTTAAAAAATTCCATCCACCAAATATTTGAGTGCCTAATATGTACATGGCATCATGGTAGGTATTCCAAAGGATATAAAGAAACTGACTAAACAAGATACATAAATCCAGGGTCATAGATTTAGAGCTGGAAAAGAACATAGACATCATATCTGACCTAGTCAAGTTTACATAGGAACTAAGAGTTGAGGCTGGGATTTGAACTGGCAAATAACATTGGAGGAGTAGGAAGACAATACACTATAGAAATGCTAGAGATGCCTCAGGGCAATATTTTGATGTTTTATCAAGTGCCAATTGAAGCACCTGAAAGAAGAAGAAATCCCTTTGGGTGACCATATCAAACTTTTTGGAAGAGGTGGGAATTAGGTCAGGCCTTGAAGGATGGCTGTAGCTAAAGAGGAAAACAGTGGCAAAGGGGGTAGCATTAGTAATTGTACTTGAGACCCAGGAATATTTTCTGAAAAGAATAAGTTTACATAATTCCAATTCAATTAGGAAATTATTAATGTGTTAATACAAAAGCACACATCTTAGGGATTAAATTATGTAAAACAGCATTGGAAAGTGCATGAACAATTTAATTGCACAATGAAAGCTTGTAGGAATTGGGCAGTGAGTGAATAAATGGATGAATGAATCTGCCAAGAGAGAAATTTGTAGAACATGTGGAAAAAGCAGCACCTCAGTACACCAAATAAAGATAAAATGTTTGCCAATTTCACAAACTCTAGAAAAAATCAAGATTTCCTGTCTCAAGTTTGGCTGGGGTAGAGAGTGTGGAGTTGTGAGAATCATCTCTTTTCTGAATACAAGAAGCCTTCCCTTCACTTGACCTCATTCTGTCTTACTTTCAGTCTCTCTCCCTCCCTTCATCTCTGTCTTGGAACCAACAGTGACCTGGATAAAGTGAAAAAATAGTGGGGAGAAAGAAGGAAGAGAAAAAGCCATTCCAATTTCTTTTCTTCTCCCACATTTAGCTCCATCTATGATTAACATTAGATCCTGTTGTGCTCTCCTGAGGCAGGCTGATGGGAAGATATGGCGAAGCATTACACAGGATAGGCTGCCATGATTTGGGATCCAGATCATTAGAGGAAATACCTGCATTGTTGAAATTAGAGAATCACTGGAGTATTTGACCTTTGATTATCTTACCTAGTATAAAGAATTGTGGGTATTTTAAAATGTGTAATATACTTTTTACCTTTTGATTTGGTAGTGTCATACATACATTTCTATCTCCTGACAATAAAGAGAGATTGGGAGGTGGTGGTAGTGGTAGGAATGGTCAGAAAAACAAATTCTTTGGACCAAATTATCACTTTTAGGTTCGGGAAGGTATAAGGGCAAGCACGGAAATAGTTCACACCTTGTTTCAGCTATTGAATTAACACTTGTTTCAGTTCCAGTTTCTTTTTAGCCTTGTATCAAGTCTGTTAAGAAACACTTGTGAACCCTAGAACTCATGAACTCCTGCAACAGGAAGGGGAGGAGCTAATGACCACATATAAGGAGAAGCCTAGGCTAGAGAAGGCAGAACTGAGAAGAGGGCTCTTGTGGTGGCAGAGTCAAGAGGGAGAAAACTTGTGGTATCCTGGCACTCTGTTTGTCTGCTCTGTCTATGTTGATGTTTATTTGTGATACTTTTTACAAAAACCCTCAAACCTTACTGGAAGCCCTGAATGAGGATTTTCTGGTTGTATGTTTAAAGAAGTCCTAGAAGAAGGTTTTGGAGGTCCTGGGACTTTACTGATGATTTCCGCTGACCTCTTGGACCTTGTTTGTGGGTCTGTGTTGAGTATTCAGACTTTTTTGGTAGGTCTGAGTTGATTTCTCAGGCAGATAATGAATTGATGATGGTGCAGGCAATGTGCATGAATATTGTTGTGGCTCTGTCAAGCTTTGTCTTCCCAGAAACAAGAACTGTGAGGGACTTGAGGTGGACAGGACACTGTTAACTTCAATATGGAATGGGAACTGAAAGAAGAACTGGACAGGGATCTGGACAAGGAACTGGGGGCTGCCTGTCTTTGAACCCAGGTGTCAGTTGGAGCTGGGACAGTGGAAGAGGAACCATGGAACCTGAGAGCCAGCCTTGAGTCACGATGAAAGAAGACTTTACTTGGATACTGTGTACTGACTGAGAAGATTATGATTTACTGTGACCTAGAGGTGGAGAACTTTGATTTTTGTACTTTGTGATTGAATTAAGGATTTTGTGATTCACTAAATGAATGTACTTTGTTGAAAACTATGTGACCACTTTGGTGAACACTATGTGGTCATTTTAATGATAAGTTGTTGAGTTGTGACATGGTGAATGCTGTATGTTGATTTTCTGTGATAAGTTGTAATATTGTGAATGCTGTACCTTGCTTTTCTGTGAATGTTTTGCTCTGATTTGTTATTGAAGAAATAGAGAGTTCACTATGCTTTGTAATCAGAACTTTGAAAGCTGTTCACAGCAGAAGTCCTCTGGAAAGCTGCTCATGCTTGGCTTTATAGAAGGTTTTCTATATGAGAATGCAACAGAGAAGCATCTTTAATTGTCTGTTTCATCCAACTTTAGTTATAACCACAAGGAAAGGTAAGGAAGTTTCAACTATGAAATTTGCTTCATGAATTTATTCATTAAACAAATATTTGGTGAACATTTCTCACATTTAATATACTATATAAGGGGCTATGGAAGATACAAAGATCACATCTGTAAGTTCAGTGAATTTACAGTCTACCAGAAAACATGAGATAATAATAGTAGCATTAGATATCCCTCTAAGAATTGCAAAATACTGGGGCAGGTAGGTGGCACAGTGAATAGAACACCAGCCCTGGAGTCAGGAGGACCTGAGTTCAAATCTGGCCTCAGACACTTAACACAAAAACTAGCCTTGTGACCTTGAGCAAATCACTTAACCCCAAATGCCCTGCATTATTCTCCCCTCCAAAAAAAGAAAAAAAAGGACTGCAAAATACTTTACAAATACTGTCTCATTATATTTTCACAATAACCCTGGGAGGTGGGTACTCCTTTATCCTCATTTTACACATGAGGAAACTGAGACAGGCAGAAACTAACTGACTTGTCCAGGATCACTAAGAAGAATCTGAGGCCAGATTTGAACTCATGTCTTCTAGCTGCCCCAAGATGTTCATCGGAATGATCTCTTCCTCTTTTGAATGTGTATGGTATTTGATTTATATCTCATGTATGTATCACATTATATTTTACTCATTATCATTTTACCATCTTTTATTCTCTGTTGGATTAGAAGTTTCTCGCGGGTAGTGCTTAGAGTAGTTTATTAGACTTAGCAGATGTTTTTTGAATTTACATTGTAATATGGTAAGTGACGTAAGAGGTACAAAGAAAATACTGTGAGATTTCAGAGGAAGAACAGCCAGGAGAATTTTCTGTGTGCATGTTTGGTCAGTTTACCATGAGTCTTGTATATAAATGGAGAATGAAAGAGGCTGCACCTTGCTACTTGCCATGATCTTGAGTCACTTTACCACCTGTGTATTTTGTACTGGGGGGCAACATGAAGGAAAATGAGAGAAATCAGATGGTAGAAAGCCTTCAATGACATGTTAAAGATCTGGATTTGGTTAGGCTAACAGTTCTAGAATGTGGTTAAAAAGGCATTGAGGTACCAAGAGAGCATCTTCTTTCCAAGATAATTTCTCTGTGGGTCAGCCTTCCTGTTTAGCCCTTTCACTGTGTGGAACTTTGTCGTGAAGCAATTCCCCTCAATGGAACAGGGATTCTATGATATCTTTTGTTTCACTGTCCTCCAATTAAGAAATGGCATTTCCTCCTTGAATTTTTGGAAAGAATCAATATTGTGAAGACTGCATAAGTTTCTACCAGAGTCCAAAAGGGGTCCATGATACAGAATGACTTGAAAATCTTCTGATCACAGAGGCATTGGGAACTTTCTTTGTCCCCAAGCAATTTAGAAAAACAGAAGAGAGTTGAATAGGGATAGCTATACAGTGCCTACCATACAGACCATGTATGAAAAGCTATAAAATAAATGCAGTCGGTGCAGTGCACTGGGAAGAGGATTGGATCTGGAGTTAGAGGACCTGGATTCAAACCTGGTATTGCACTTGTTGTCTGTGTGATCTTAGGAAAATCCCTTAACGTCTCTGGGACTTAGTTTTCCCTTCTGTAAAATGAGGGGGTTGGACTATATGACTTCTGAAGTCATTAATAGCTTTCAAGCTGTGATCCTTCGAATGTTTTAATGTCCATGATGGTGATGGAGACTCAGTCAGGACACCTTAGGCAATTAAAACCACCAGATAATTGTTTTTCACAGCACTAGTGATTCCCACTTTGGATGGTGGGTTTCATAGGGGCTATGGGTTAGAATTTTATGGATGATTTGACCTTCTGCCAAGGTTTATGCAAAGGAATGGCAGAGAAAGTTACTAGACTTTCAAAGGAGAGCTTCCTTAAGAATTCTGGTGGTGTTCAATAGTTTCAAAATACACTCATTTGGAAAAATAAAAAGACAAAGATTCCTGTTTACATATCCTTCCCAAAGGAACTTTACGCTCTGTCCTTCAGTCATCACCAATATAAAATGAGATGTCATCTTTGGCCTGATTCACAGATGTCGAGATTGCATATTGACTGTGGAGTCTTCTCTTAATTTGGTCTGAGGAGCTGCATTTCGATTGGGGAATGAGGAACACTGTTGCTTAAGTAAATGAGTCTCTTTCTCTTTTCTTTGAAGGTTTGTTATATTTTTGGTGCTTGAATATAGAATGGATAAAATACCATAACAATTTGAGGATGAATAATAAGTGGTTACTCTTTGCAATTAATGGGGGCATGGGGAGAGATGTTGAATGAGGAAACTCAAGGGTGACCTGCTAAAGGATTCCCAAAAGGGCACTGCTATCTCTCTCAAAATATTTTCTATGTTAATCTAGAGGAAATTTCTTTGAATCCCCAAGCTCCCTAATCTTGCCCTACTTTTTATTTTTTCTTGTTAACACCTCAGGATGGCTAAGGAAAACTATCACGTGGTTAGTGATCTCCTGGAGAAGAGATAGTTACTCACCTGTCTCTTTTGCTAAGGGTGGAGGTGGGAGAATATGGCTGTTTCTACTGTTTTTTTTTTTCAGACTAATCTTGTCTCTATTACTGCAAGCAACATCCAACACAGGACAAGGGTGAGGGTGAGTAGGTGTGTGTTTGTGTGTGTATACATGTATGTACCCATACATACACATACATATACATACGTCTGCATATACACATATGTGTATATATTAAATGTATGTATGTGTGTATATGTGTGTGTATGTGTGTGTGTGTGTGTATAAATATATATGAATTTTTCCCTTTCTGGTAGCAAGAAGGAAAAAAAAAAGGAAAAGAAAACCAGGCCCTACTAACTCCCAGCATCCGTAATTGGAAGGGCAGGAAATAGCTTTTCATCCATAGATACTGGAAATGTGGTCAGGACATAAATACAGCCTTATAGAAGACTGTCTCTGAGGTGCATTTTCACCTAACTGGCTATGCCATCCTCTATGTTCCCAGCCACCATAGCAGTCTCTATGGCCACACTAGTTTTAGCTTTCCTCTTGTCCCAGAAAACACTGCAAAGCACAACATTCTCAACAACTTCTACTGTAATAATACCATGGTTCAACCTAGTCTTTCTTCATTTCCCTCCCAGCTGTGCTTTTTACTCTCCCAGATGTTGCCACCATGACTCAGATGACTTTTCACCCTGGAACTTCTCTCTGCACCCAGGGCCTTCTCACCCTGGTATCATACAGGCTCCTTACTGCCACTGGCAAGTTCCTTCTGGGGGTTTAGGGGATGAGTCCAGGCTAGCTATGCCTCATTCCCCTCCTGTCTATTTCAAATGTTCTGGACCTTTCCCAATGGGGGTACCTTCTCCCCTTGCTTCCTTCAGTTGTCTTTTTATGTGTTATCTTTCCCATTAGACTACAAACTTCTTGAGGGCAGGGACTGTGTTTCTTTTTGGTTGTATTAGATATCTCCTGCATTTAGTATGGTACCTTGTACCTAAGAAGGGCTTGTTGTTAGCTAGAAGGAAAAAAAAATCTGGGTACCAGCATCTTCTCCCATGCTCCAAAGATACACTTTGAGCCTTCAAATTCTGCTTTCTCACACTCTTTTCTTTTTTCCTGCCATTTCTCCTAGAATAATTCCAGAAATAATCCTTCTTTCCCAGGAGTCCCCATTTCCAAAACATATGTTGCAATTGAATTTCTGGCAATGTGTTCCTTTCAAGGCAGGGCCATGAAAAAATAAAGCTAAAAAGAGAAATGAAATTAAATCTCAGATGAATGTAATAATGTAAGGCCTGTTGATTAATGTGGCATGAAGTTATGCCAGGATTATAAACTTAGGTAGATATGTATTCCCCTTTCCAGTTTATTAGGGAATTAGCCATTGAAGGCAAGACTTTTGCCATAGCTAAAAGTTCGATTTCCCCTAGCATCTGACTCAGTGCTGCTTTTCACAGGTTGGGTTCTCAATAAAGAACTTTTGGGTTTGTTGAACTGATTATATATATATGACCCAACTGAGCCACTGATTCTTCTTTATACATTATTTAAATTAATCATCATTTCCAAATTTATGAACCAAAGGTCAGGGATGGTAGAACCCAAAGACATTTTCTATCCCCCCCAATGAAAAAGTTAATAGTTGAGTGGGAGAGGTGAAAACTTCTCACACTATATCCTAAAATCTAGTACGGTTTCTTGTGGGAACAGGCCTGAGTTTCAGTTTCACTCTCCTCCCTCCTTTACTGCCACTTCAGTGTTGTTTGCCAAATAAGGACATGTACATATGGATTGACTATACCATTTCCTTGTTCTTTGTCTTCCTCGCCCCTCCCCCCCCACCTAGATTGTAAACCTGCCTCCCAGGCGATGGGAATAAGGGATAGCAGTGGGAGGGGGTTTGCCCTAGGGTATATAACCTTGCTTTGTCTTCTGTAACACGCCTTCTTCTGCTAGTCCTTCCTGGTCTAAGTGATGCCCTCTTCTCATGAGAACTGAAGAAATGCTTCCTCTTCTTACTTCAAGACCCCTTTGAATTTATGAAATTTTGGGTAGGGGATTTTTGGGGTCCCCATGCCCCACACAGTCATCTGCATAGATAATAAACTATGGTTAAAAAAATCAAAAAGATTAGATCAGGAAGTAAAAATAAATGTCATACTTCAATGGGAAATTTAAAGAGGGTTAAAGAAAAAGCTACAACAATATCTGTACATTAGTTAGAGATATGTATTACCAATTTGAGACAGAGATCGTAATGGAAACTGACTTGCTTAATATTCTTTCCCCTGCTCCCAGTCTTGTAGCTGAACGAGAAACTTTTTTTTGGGAAAAAAGTTTACTGATGAAAACATGATGAGCATTTTGCATTAGAGCTATTAGTTAATCATCCCAAGTAATTTATTAGTTTATTAAGTCAGCTAAATGAAGCCCAAGTGATGAAATGAAACATTGGCAAAGTGTGTTCAAATAGGAACAGGATGTGTTTTGAATGAAGAATGTTAATGCATTTAAACTCTCCAAATAAGAAAGTATATTTCATTTAAAAGGGGAAATTTAAAAGTCATTGCTCTGAGATTCATTTAACGTATTTGTCTCACTTTAATATGACCCTGGTTCTAAGGGACAAAATTCCACAACAGAACAGAATGCTTCTCCTATGGGGAACTTTGATTCTGCACAAGAAGGCTTCTGATAATTATGGAAATGAAATACAGTACAGTTTCCTAAAAGTTATTATGTATATCATATTCATTGCCCTTTGATAATTCTGCTGTTAATTGACAGCAAAAGAGGTTAAGCAGCCAAGTATAATAATTTGAATGCAATTGAAAAATGTATTTTGCATTTGGGAAGTATCTGGCATATATTTCTGCCTCAAGAAGAAAAACAGCACCCTCATTTTATGGGTTTGATTTGCAAGCTTTGTTTGAACAGAAGCAACTGGCCTAGGGCCATGATGCTAGCTTGTAAGTAGTCACCCCAAGAAAATGACTTGGGGACTTGATTCCATGAAATATTCCTAGTTAATATTAATATTTTAATTCCATTGCTAATTAATAAGGGTGAAAATGTAGACAATTGCCATTATTTCATCAGTGATTTAGCATTTGCTTATTGGCTGAATGAGAAAAAGGGTTTTGCTTTTTTTTTTTAATAAAGGATGTCATCAAGGAAATATAGGTATAGGGAAAAAAATGATGATATGGTTATGATGAAGAGTAGTTATAAACAGCATTTATGCTCCACTGGTAACCTGAGAGCTCTAGAGGAGTCAAGAAAGGCTTCCAGGATATTAGGTGGACCTCTCATGTCCCACCTAGGGTAGGACATGCAGTAGGGTGGTACAAGATGGGAAGGTAGGCATATGAGAGGTTGTAAGTTGTATGGTAGGAAGAAAGCTTCCATATTGCTGCCATGTGTAATGGCAAGGACAGAAGTAGTTCACACCTTGTTCCAGCTATTGAATTAGCACCTTGTTGCAGTTCAAGTTTCTTTTGAGCCTTGTATCAAGTCTATTAAGAAACAGAATGTGTGAACCCCACAACTTGTGAACCCTAGAACTCATGAACTCCTGCAACAGGAAGGGCAGGAGCTAATGACCATATATAAGGAGAATTTCTAGGCTAGAGAAGGCAGAACTGAGAAGAGGGCTCTTGTGGTGGCAGAGTCAAGAAGGAGAAAACTTGTGGTATCCTGCATTCTGTTTGTCTGCTCTGTTGGGGTTGATGTTTGTGATATTTTGTACAGAAGCCCTGGGACCTTACTGGAAGCCCTGAAAGAGGATTTTCTGGTTGTATGTTTACAAAAGTCCTGGAGGAGGGTTTTGGAGGTCCTGGGACTTTACTGATGATTTCTGCTGACCTCTTGGGCTTTGTTTGTGGGTCTGTGTTGATTTCTATGTTGATGATTTGTGTTGAGTTCTAAGACTTTGTTGGTGGGTCTGAGTTGATTTCACAGGCAGATAGTGTATTGATGATGTTGCTGGCAATGTTCTTGAATATTATTGTGGCTCTGTCAAGCTTTGTCTCCCCAGAAACAGGAATTGTAAAGGACTTGATGTGGACTGGAACCTGTGAACTTCAATATAGAATGGGAACTGGAAGAAGAACTGGATAAGGAACTGGGAGCTGCCTGTCTTTGAACCCAGGTGTCAGTTGGAGCTGACACCATGGAAGAGGAGCCATGGAAGCTGAGAGCCAGACTTGAGTCAAGCTGAAAAAAGACTTTATTTTGATACTGTGTACTGACTGAGAAGATTATGATTTACTGTGACCTAGGAGTGGAGAACTCTGACTTTTGTACTTTGTGATTGAATTAATGATTGAGTTACTAAATGGTTGTACTTTGTTGGAAATTATGTGACCACTTTGGTGAAAACTATTTGGCCATTTTAGTGATAAGTTATTGAGTTGTGACATGGTGAATGCTGTATGTTGATTTTCTGTGAATGTTTTGCTCTGATTTGTTATTGAATAAATAGAGAGTCTGCTATGCTATATAATCAGAACTTTGAAAGCTGTTCACAGCAGAAGTCCTCTGGAAAGCTGCTCATGCTTGGCTTTATACCATGGAAGATCAAATTAGACATTAGGGTATTTTTTAATACCCTGTGTCAAATTAGAGTTGTTTTAGTTGTCCTAAAGACAGAAGTTTAAAGTTAAAATGGTAAGGTAGTGTATGTGCTTGGCAGGCCCTGAGAAGGTGAGTCATATATCTCTGGATTTAGCCTCTCCATTTTCTCCAGCTAAAGCTCTCTCATATACTTCTGCATCATTCATAATGATCTTTTATTCAAAGATCTTTATTAATAGGTGCTTGAAATTCATGGATTTTTGAAAAAAATCAGGTGAACTTTTACACAAATTAAGGTGAGGTTCTTAAAATTAACTTAACCAGATATGAAACAATTTAAAATTTGTGTATTGAGGGGCAGCTAGGTGGCGTAGTGAATAGAGCAGCAGCCCTGGAGTCAGGAGGACCTGAGCTCAAATCTAGTCTCAGACACTTAACACAAAAAACTAGCCATGTGATCTTGGGCAAGTCACTTAACCCCAATTGCCCTACAAAAAGCAAAACAACAACAACAGTGTATTGAGGAAATAAGACTTTTCCCATAGTGATTTTATGTGTTCGGTACGCTGTCAATGTCCATGTGTTTGATAATTTTTAAAAATAGCATAAACAGTTATGCAAATTGACCCATTTTACCATGGAAGGAGCTACACTAAGCATGTATTCCTCTCTTTCCTCTATATGATGGCTTCTAGTTCTAGCTTTAAGGTGCCAGTTTTGTAGCAGGTGATTTATCAGTCAATGAATATACAAATAATAAGAAATGGAGAAGTATGTAAGAAAAGCAGAGGTTTTCTGCTGGTCTCCTCCACAAAACCAGATTTGGAATAGCATTTTCCAGGCTTCTGCCCAATCACACTGTCACTAAGATTGTCCTTTAGCTAGAAATTGGTTGAAGATTCAGCTACGTTTTCAGTTGGCTGATAACTTTTGTGGAGTCTGCCACAGATTTTCACTGAGGTTGGAAGGTAGGAGAGAGATATTGTGGAAGAACAGTATGTTTTAACAGTAAATTGAAGTTTTGTCACCATTAACATGTCTCCCATGTAATGTGCTAACATGAATTCTAGGGATTCTGATGTGTGACATGGTAATGTTTGATTTCATTAGTGTTCAGTACCATACAGAGATAGCTTTATCAATGCTACAGTTATTCATCTAAGTTAGTAACAAACTTGTATTTATTCTTCACACACATATATGCACACACACAAATATACATATATACATACACACATGTGCACACATGTATGCATGCACACAAATACACACACATATACACATACACATATGCATGCACACAAGTATACACGTGTATATACCTATATACACACATGCACACACACACACATGTATGCATGTACACACATATATATGCACGTACACATATATACACGCATACACATATGCATGCACACAAATATACATATATATACATATATACACATATACACATACACAAAGGGAGAGACATGCATGTATCTTGTCTCCCAGTAGAGGGTAATCTCCTTAAGAGCAGGTAGGGATTGTTTCATTTTTGTTGTTTTATCCTTAGCATAAATATATTCTGTGCACAGTCTATAAAGGGATTCCATATATATGGTAGGTCCCTCCATAGGTTTAGAAGGTCATAGATATAGGGCTGGAAAAGTCCTTAGAGGCCATGGAGTCCAACACTCTCATTTTACATAAGAGGAAACTGAGGCACAGAGAAATTAAATGACTTGCCCCAGTTCACATAGTAATTCTCTGAGATAGGACTCAAATCCAAGTACTCCTGACTCCAAGGTCAATACTTTCTTAGCTATGTCACCTAATTGCAAAGTCCTTCTTTGTAAATTACTCTCAGCTCATTGCCTAAAGCTTTGAAATACTTCAGTTATTCTTTAGCAAGATCCAACTTCTTTCACATGAATTTAGCCTGATAACTAGGAACTTAGGTGATACAGCAGATAGAGTTCTGAGCCTGGAACATGGAAGATCTGAGTTCAAATTTGACCTCAGACATTTCCTAGTTGTGTGATCCTGGGCAAGTCACTTAACCTTTGTTTGCCTCATTTTCCTCATCTGTAAATGGGAGTAATAGTAGCAGCTACCTCCCAGTTTTGTTGTGAGAATCAAATGAGACAATAGTCATAAGTTTAGGCAAGTGCCTGGTACATAGTAAATATTATATAAATGTTGTAGTGATTATTATTATATTCAGAGATAAAAATAAGCACATGAAGAATTCCATCAAAACCATATGAAGGAATAAGACTTTTTCATTTTGTGGATGAAAAACCTGGCAACAATGAGATAAACTATGAAAGGTATTAGAGACTTCTTCGACTTTACCTTTGCCTATTCCTTTCCTTCTTTCTTTTCTTTCTTTGTGTTTTTTTTAAGATAAGTTCTAATATTTGGTGTGATAAATATTAACAGTATTAATGAACTGAATAATGGCAGGAATCCAAGACAGTAAAATTCAAGACTTGCAGGGCAGTTTTAATAAGCAGCATCCAAGTCAATATTTGCTATTTCTGAGTAGAAAGTCTTCGCCAAACTTGACTTTGGCCAACCTTATTGCCTGATGTCAAAGGGTGATACTATAGGGTCTAAACAGCTAACACCCATTCAGGGACATTCTGATTTAAAGGATTTCAGTTTAGCTTATTCTCCCCCCTAGAAGTTTCAAGTGCTTCATTAGACCCTACTTTCTAAAAATTAAATGTAGTGCCTTAGTTTGATCATGGATCCACACAAGACAAGATATATTAAAGATTTTGGGAAGTGTTATGTCCTTTATGTGGTGAGGGCTGACCTCTCACATATGGCATGGGGGTGTTGCTGCGTGGCTCAAAGGGAGGCAGAAGAGACACTTCTAGCCTCTTCTGACCTACTTATTCTCCAAGAAAGACTTTAATTTCTGTCAAGAGGGAAAGCATGAAGTTGGAGTCAGAGGCCATCACTATTCTTTTCAGAGAGATAGGGTACTGGGTTAGAATGTAATTTTCATGTTCAAGTTAACTTAGCTGTTAATCATTGAAGGGAAGCAGGACCCCAAGCTTTATATCCAAAGCTTGTCTCAACTGTCACCCAATGGCATTTCCAGAATGAATGCACATAAGTACTCGGCCAAGAAACCCATTTACACAGATAGGCAGCAAAAACAGAATACAAAGAAAGTATATATAGGAGAATATATATCTTACAATGTAAGTTGTAGGAGCTCTTCTCTGGGGAGTGAGTTAACAGCTCATCCAAGAAAGAGTCCTGTCTCACCCAAAAGGAAGTTCTCCAATGGCTTTAGTGCAGCAAACCGGGATTTAGGGCATAATGGAGATTTTCAGTTCAACTCATGTTGGCTTCTTCCTAGAGTCTTTTCCTTCAGGAACTTTGAAGTAGCTTTGGCATCTTTTATATTAATTATCTCTCAAAGCTGGAAGCCATGAACACCTAAAGTTTGAAGAGACTCACTCAATCAAAGAAAACTGAAGAAACTCTCTACCCCATCCCTCACACAATCCCTATGAAGAGGGAGAGTCCCATACCAATTGGTTTTGGGACTGGGGTTACATTTTGACACATTGGCTATCAGAGTGGTTAAAAAAAGATTGAGAAAAATGTGAAATCAGAGTTCCAATTTCACCTTATTAAAACTATTGTTTGTATTGATGTATTGGTGTAGGACCTGGGATGAGATGTGGGTAATTTGTGGCACCCTTAAGCCACAAACTAAGTAGATGTTTCCATATCTTTCTTTGGACTACTTAAATTTTGCTAGGTTTATATTCCATAAAAAACAAAACTTTTTTTCCAATCTACTTCTTGACTTGCTGAATTTCTTGTCCCTGTAGACCCATATGTTATAGTACTTTCATCGGAAGTTTTGATGTTAAAAGAATTCCATTAGCCATGGTTTCAGACTGAACAAAGCCCATGGTTTAAACTGTGTGGGATCCCACACCCACTCATGTGTATCAGGCTCTATTTGAGGCATAGAAGACATTTTCAGACTTTCATTATAGATGCCTCTTGGGATGAGGTTAGACAGGGGAGGATTAGAATGTTTTTCCAAAAGTTTATTTCATAGTGATCAAACCAAAAAACTTGGAATATGAAGGCATGGATCATCTTCCTGGCTCTGACACTTATTAGCTGGTTGACATGAGGCAAATCATTTAAATTCCCTGGTATTCTTTTTTTCTAATTTATAAAATAAGGACACTGGATAATAAACTCTTATCCTGCTCTACCATCCATTCACATCCTGACCTCAACTGACTTAAAAGAAAAAAAATCTCATTCACGTTACTCCCAGTCTAGCTAAAACAACCTTATTCTTCTTCACATGCAGTAATCCTCCTCCTGTCTACACTGGAGGATAGCATTGACCATCTTCCAAAACTGAATGAAATTGATTTTGATATGGCAAAATGATTGTATGTACCATGATAGGTAGTACATGCCATGGTACCTGTAACCTGCCTATAAGGGACCAACTTTTCTTTGGAAGATGACCAAGAAGAATATTAAGAATTCAGAGAAATATTGTCTAACTTTGATGCAAAGAAGTACACTGAAGTAAGCAGAAACAGGAAGAAAACAATATATATGTAGCTAAGCCAATGTATAGAAAAAAACCAACACTGACCACTGAAACAGTCAATTGTAACTTCTGAAGACTGATGGGGAATTATGTCCCCCTATTTCATAGAGCTGGTGGACTAGAGATGTGGAAAGAGTCATAAGTTTTTTGAAATGGCTAATGTGTTGAATTATTTTGTTCAGTTTTTTTAAAGGGAGATTTCAGTGGGTAGACTGAGAAGCAAGATGGAAGGGGGACTTATTGGGAAATTACAATGATTTTTTTCACATTTTCTTTTTTTCTTTTCTTCTTTTTGCTTTTTGGAGGGGGCAGAGCAGGGCATTTGGGGTTAAGTGACTTGCCCAAGGTCACATGGCTAGTAAGAAGTTTCTGAGGCCAGATTTTAACTCAGGTCCTCCTGACTTCTGGCCTGGTGCTCTATTCACTGTGCCACCTAGCTGCCCCTTTTGACATTTCAATAAGGTTTTTTTAATGACCAAGAATCCAAAATTGACTCTATATTGATTCTGTAAGGTTATTCCAAGGGAACATTATCTTGTTTGATTTAATATTATTCCAAATTCCAACTGCAAACTCTGGGACAACAATCACAGTGCTGTGCAAGCTATTCGAAACTCTCTTCCTTTTGACATTGAGTTGACATTTATTTCTGTTGGGCATCCATGGACAAAAAGTTTTACCTGAGTTGTCCTCATTGAACTTCATCACCCTGCATCAAATGACTAAGCTAAGAGAATTGTTTTGATTACTAAAGATGCCCTGAAGATTGACTAACCAGACTGACCAGATTTCTCACCAAACAAAATATCATTTTGATCCAAGTCCAACCACAGGATTCAGTCCTACTGAATTACTGACAGGGGTGATAGCTCACGGCTTGCCACAACTAATTCTATCCAGCATTATTAGAGTATTGACAAGACAAAAAAGAAATATATCATAATTCCTCTACTGTCTGCAACTACTTTCCTCATTTTCTTTAAATTACAGAAGTCAGTCTTTGTTATGATACTGAATTTACTAACATTTATTCTTGACAATTAATCTGAAATCATGGATGCTTAGTCATTCAAAATCTGACAATAAGCATTTATTATGTGCATGCTATGCACCAAACAGTATGCTAAGTGCTGGGGATATAAAAAGTAAAAGACAACCCTTGATCTCAAGGAGGTCACAGTTTATTAAGGGAGAAAACATGAAAACATCAATGTACAAACAAAGCATGTAGAGAATACACCAAGGATACTATCAGAGGGAAGGCATTAGCATTAAGGGGGCTCTGAAAAAGCATCTTGTAAAAGACTGCATTGAAGATTATGTGGAGTAAGACGTAATAAAAATGGAAAAGTAGGAAGGGACCAGGTTTTGAAGGGCTCTAAAAAAATTCCATACTCAGGATTTTATATTTGATCAATGATAGGGAATGATAGGGAGCCACTGGAGTTTATTGGATAGAGGAATGGTATGGTTAGAATTTTGCTTAAAGATCAATTTGAGAGTGGAACAGATTAACACTAGAGTGGGATCAGACTTGAGAAAGGAAGACCAACCAGCACATGGGTTTATATGGTATCTCAATCTTATGGAATATGAGAGCTGGCAATAACTTTATCCATCCTGAAACCCAGCACCCTAACTTTACGTATGAGGAAACAAGGTCAAGGAAGGTAAGCAACTTGTCCAACGTCAAGCAGTTAATAAGTGGCAAAGCCAGGACCAGAACACCAGTTTCCTGGCCCTCCATATTAGCTTTCTTTCCACTATATTGTAGTTGTAACCACACTGGCATATCCAGGATGGCTTCTAGCACAGATTCTTTTTTTTTTTTTTAAAGCAATTGGGGTTAAGTAACTTGCTCAAGGTTACATGGCCAGTTGTTTCTGGGTGTGGTGCTGAGTATCTGAGGCCGGATTTGATCCAGGCCATCCCGACACTGGAGCCGTTACTCTTACTCGCCGAGCCACCTGGCCGCCCCTAAGCAATTGGGGTTAAGTAACTTGCTCAAGGTTACACAGCCAGGTGTTTCTGGGTGGGTGCTAAGTGTCTGAGCCCGGGATTCGATCTCCAGGTCGTTCTGACACTGGAGCCGGTGCTCTTACTCAATGTGCTACCTGGCCGCCCCTCTAGCACAGATTCTTAAATCTGCTTTACTAGGGAAGCTAACTGTTTAATGGGTTAACAATCATTTTTAATTACATTCATCACTTCAGGAGAAAAATCAGCACCCTGAACTTTAGAGAAAATACAAGCAGAGAAATAGATACCAACAGACAAGACTCCGACTGACTAAATCAAGGCAATATTACTATACACTTTACATACATCCCTGAATCTAGAGAGCCTTTACATCTTAGCAGTCAGGGAGCTCTGAACATATGGCCAATCATAATCTTTATCAGGGAATCACAAGATCTTTCCCACAAGAGAGCTTCCAAATCAAAATACCAACTCAGAGTATATATACACTTCTCAGAGCCAGAAGGCATCACAACCCTCATGACTCAGTGCCTAATTAGAAATTTGCAAAAGGTGTGAAAACCTTCCTTCATGCAAACTTCCCTTAATAGGTTCCACTTGAGATCTATTAATGGGCGAGAAGATTTCAAATTCCATTAACATATAACATTCCATATACATTATATATATCATGTTCACTCATCATGCTGATAAACTCTGAAAGCATCTACAGAATCACAGAATCCCAGTACAAGGTATATTAGAGCCCACCTTAGCTAACTTATCTGTGATAAAAAATTCCTTCTTAGTTTTCACAAATGCTTATCTGACCTCTGCTTGAAATCTTCCCCAAATGGTGAACTCATTACAATGTGTGGAATCCCACTCCACTTTTGAGCCACTCTAATTGTTAGGAAGTTCTTTTCATGAACCCAGATAATATCCATTAATTCTCCATAATGTTTCCTTCTATTACTCAACAACAGATCATAGACCATAGATCAAGACTATAGACCAAGGCTTGACAAGTTTGCTTTGGAAAACAAAGGCAAAAAATCCAAGATTTCAGGGACCACTTGAATCTTTTTGTTTTTAATAGAAAAAAAAAGTGAATGAAGGACACACACACACACACGCATGTGAAGTAAGGTACCATGTTTCCTCAAGACACTGGTTATATATCTTTGTTTAAAACCCACACTAGCAACAGTCACGGCCAACTCCTCAAAGTATCTTCTTGAAAGGCTCAAGTAAGGAACTGAGCATTTCTGATGAGAGTACTTCCTGAGCTATGTGGATGGAATGGGGTGGTATGGAAATTAAGGTGCATAATATCCTCTCTCCCTGATTTTTTCCCCTTCTCTGACTTTCACCTTTTAAGTAAGTGAGGAGGAAGATCTAAGGCCTAAGTTGAATCAAGTGTATAAGTAGTGACTAGGGAAACTCAAGGACATGCCAGCTGACTCCCTTAATATTCTTAAAATAGTGATGCTATTGGGGTCCATGGAATTTTTCCCTCCAAGTTATTCTGATCATAATATGAACTTACCTACATGGAAAGAATAAATTACCCTTTTGTATTTTTGGATAAGATTATGCTGAAAGCTCAAGGCCCCACAATGAAATTACCAGGCTCCATGGTAACCTAGCACTAGGGGTTTTCTAAAGCTCTACATTGAAAGCATCTCCCTCAAAACCATCTGGCATCAATTTTTCAACTAGACCTCCTGAGCACTCAATCAAACCACACTGTGAACATAGCAATAATTTTCTGGCTACTGAAACTGCTCAAACTTAGAAACATACTGACTAGAGAATTGAGTGTGGATCCAGTAGGGATTAAGTTCAAAGCCTTCCTCTTACTAGATGTGTGGCCCTGGGAAAGTCGTTTAACCCCTGCCAGTCTCTATCTAATAATATGTAAAATGGGCATAATAATAGCACCTACTTTACAAGGTTGTTGTAAGGATCCAATATTTGCAAAATGCTTTGTAAACCTTAAAGTGATAAATCGATGCCAGTGGAAATGTGATTTCAGCACCCCCTAGGATAGCTTAGTGATAGTCTTAGCTATTCCAAAGGCAAGGATTCCTGTTCCTGTCTTTGTATTCAACAGTGCTAAGCATGTAGTAAACATTTAGTAAATGGCTTATGGGTGATTGTTGACTAAAAATTGTGTTAGCTAGGAGGCATTCTTATCATGTATGGATATTAGGGAGGTATGTTTTATAATATAGTGACACTATTAAATGTGAACTTCTTGGTATTTTGAATCTTTTTCATTTTCATTGTAGATAGAGCGGCATTTTCTGAAGAGGGCTCCTGTGATAATAGATATCAATGCAAAGGAAAAGTCTATTTTTCTCTGCTTGATTACTACTGCTTCTGCAGCACAATGTCTTGAATAGTCTGAGCCTTCAAAGAGTATTTATTAAACCACAAATCCATTAGAATCCCAAATGCAATCAAGACAAGACTTCTTGTGGTGGAGTGCTGTTGTAGGGAAAAGGTAAACAATGCCATGGTTGCCCTATAAAAGAAATCAAAATGAAATCAGCTCATTAGAATCAATCTGTTTTTAACACATTACTATGAATGAAGAGGATAAAGGTAGAGATAAGATGGACCAGTAGAAATTGAAGACTATACATTAATTAATGGGGATATAGTTTGCCATACTTATATATCAATACATTGTGAATAATTCTGTGAAATAGTTACTAGTTTTCTTCTTTCCAAGCAGCCAATAGACTGACTCTCTTTCTCACATTTGCCTTCCTCTCCCCACCCCCTTTTCTTTCCCCTTTTCCCTTTCTTCCTTCCTCCCTTATTCATTCATTTTTAATTTTTGGAGGCAATTAGGGTTAAGTGACTTGCCCAGGGTTATATAGCTAGTAAGTGTCTGAAACTAGATTTGAACTCAGGTCCTCCTGACTCTAGTCAGCTCTATCAGCACTCTATCTGTTGTTCTAGGAGACCCTTATTAAGGGGCAAATGAATACAAGTTCTAATTCCCTCTTAGCTTGAGCATAAGAAAGAGTATGAAGCATATGTTGGCATCTCATATAATACTTCCTTTTGTAGAACTCTTATGGGGGAGCTATGCATTTCAAAAAATGGAGGATAGGGGCGGCCACATGGCGCAGTGAGTAAGAGTGCCGGCCCCAGCATCGGGGAACCTGGAATTGGTTCCGGCCTCAGATACTCAGCACCCTCATAAAAAATAACTGTCCTTGCAACCTTGAGCAAGTTACTTAATCCTGATTACTTTAAAAAAAAAAGGAGGATAAATATTTTATAAAGACACTGAATCTTTGGAAGGGACATCAGAATTTGGAAGGGACATCAGAAATCCATATAGTCTACTTCATCACTGACTAAAAAAAAATCCCTCTTCATTACTGCCAATAGATATTCTATTTGCCTCCACCTAAAATCTCTAGTACAGAAGGAGCTGCTTCCTACCATGCATGCCAGTTCACTATTTGAAGAGCTTCAACTATGCAATATTTTTTCTTTCCATCAAGCTTAAGTCTCTCCTCAAATTCCACCCATTACTCCTAGTTCAGGAACAAGCAGGATAGTCAGCCCACACATTTTTTAAGTGCCTACTATGTTCCAGATATTTTTTAAAGCACTGGGAATAGAAAGAAAGACAACCCAGGACAAATTTCATCTCTTTCCACAAGATAGGCTTTCAAATCCTTGAAAATAGCTATTATATTCCCTCTCCACCTTTTGTTCCTCAGACTACATTTATTCAGATTCTTCAGTGCACCTCCTATGGAATACTCTCAAAGTTTTTGACTAATCTGGTACTAACCTTATCTGGATGTGCTCAGTTTGTCAATTGCATTCCTAAAATGCAGTACACAGAGATTAATACAGGATTCCAGTGGTCTGAACAGGGCAGGGCACAGTGGGTTTTGTCAGCATTGTCTATAGCAAGTGTCATCTACTTTGGGGTGGTGGAGAAGATTCTATAGAAAAGATAAGGAGATTTACCCAGAATTCCTGAGAAGCCAGTGTACTTTGAGGGAAATTCAGAGCTAATTGTGAGAACTTTGTACTTTGACAGCATTAGGAACAATTGGCCTAATGGCAAATGAAAATGTACATGGTACCTGCATGAATACATGTTTCCCTCTGATTTTAAGATGAAGACAATAGTGCCAAAAGTTGATGTAAATTAGTTGTCCCATGTGTCCTAATATGTGTTTTCTCAGTCATGTTAAAGCAAATTTTAGAATAAAGCCCATTTTATAAAAGAAATGTGCTTTAATAGAAATCACTAACAAATGCAGAACAGGAAAAAAATACTTCAGGAATTAATTATATAATGTTTGTCATAAAAATTCAATTTAGAAAACCCTTTCCCCTTCAGATTTACCTATATTAAATTAGGGTCTACTAAATCCAATTAAATCTCATTTTAATATATATCTCTTTTTAAAAAATAAACTTTAACAATGCCTCAAATGAATGAAAAAAACACTTTTATTAAGCTTGTACTATATGCCAAGCATTGTAATCAGCACTGAGGATCTAAATACAGAAACAAAACTTTCCTGCTTTCAATGAGCTTGCATACCGTTTAGGAAATTATAGACCAAGAGACTAGGGAACTGGCCCTGTCATACCCTTTGGTTTGGTTCAGAAAGTTACAGGGATATTGAACCAGAGACATGGAGTAGTGGATTGACATATCTCATCCAGCAACAATGGCAGAGTTGATTTAATCTTGGTTCTTTGTTCCAGAACCAGGAAATTATGAGGAGTGAGTTTAGAGAGGCAACAAAATTGAGGAGGAGGCATAGCATGACTGGGCTTTTCTGAAATTGTGTTCTGGCTATTAACAGATAGGACAGTGAGGCCCTTATTTCAGGTTATGGTCTTTGAACGTTCTCTGGTGGTACATGGAATGGTTGGCTATGGTGGAGACAAAGGAGAAGGTGACGTCATGTGTCACTAAATCTACTTTGCTGGTGCATGACACTTATTCCTATTGGCGTGAATTTACTTTCAGCAAAATTTCTGTTTTAGATAGCAGAGTCTATAGTGAATATTTATAACTCATCATAGCATTTCTACCTTATTCAAGGTCAACGTCCAAGGTTAATATTTTTTCACTTTCTTCTTTGTGCTGAATAGTGACAGAAAAGGAAAAATGTTAATTACATCTATTTGATTAGGATATCCTCAAGACCATTTCAATTTTGGATCAATACTTGATGGTGTCTTTCTAATTGGAAATACTCCAAGAAATCTGATTGTATAGAAAGTCAATTCTATTCAAGAAAATATGTTGAAATCTGGAGTAACTCAGAGGTCAATCCATAAATCAACAAGCATTTAATAATTACTTATAAGTCTTTGTAATATATTATAATATATCAAAATATATTGTAGTACATTGTAATACATGTAATGCATGGCAATACATGTAATACACATATCAGTCATTGTTCCAGGTGCTGGGAATACAGAATAAAAAATGAAGTAGTCTTTGTCCCCAAGGAAACTGTATCCTATTGTAAAATGTAGGTCCTTAGAATTTTGATTTATGCACATGATGGAATGAAGTTCTCTAGAACCAGCATTGGACTTGAATCAAAAAGACCTAGGTTCATAACCTCCCTTAGATACTTACTACCTATGTGACCTTGGGCAAATCAACCTTCATGCCTCAGTTTCCTCTTATAGAAAAGTGGCTATTCTTGATAACTTTCTAAGGTACCTTTCACCCCTAAGTCTATGATCCTATGTATAACTAGCTAGTCTCATAGGCACATGATGGCATATACCATCACTAGGTCTATTTCCAGAGATAATTAGGCAAAAAGGAAAAAAAACACTATATGTTCTAAAATGTTTATAGCAGCTCTCTTTGTTGTGTCAAAGAACTGGAAATTTCAGGGATGTTCATCAATTGGGGCATGGCTGAACAAGTTGTGGTGTATGATTTTGATGGAACACTATTATACTACAAGAAATGATGAGCTCAATTATCTTAGAAAGGAATGGAAAGACTTGCAAGAAATAACAAAGAGTGAAATGAGCAGAACCAAGAGAACATTGTATAAAATAACAGCAATATTGTTATAAGAATGAGTTTGAGTTAATGTCATTTTGATTATAATTACCCAAATTGACTATAAAGGACTTATGAAGAAAGACTCTATCTGCATCCAGAGAAAGAACTGATAAATAAATGCATGTACAGATTAATTTTATTTCTCTCTCTGTCTCTCTGTCTCTGTCTGTCTATCTGTCTCCCCTTCTCTCTCTCTCTCTCTCTCAATATATATGTGTATATATATATATATATTTGTGTCTAGTGGTAGCTATCCCTATGGTGGAATGGGGGAAGAAAAATATGTTTCCATGATAACCTTATTATATATTTGAAAGGAATAGCAAGTCATACATAATTTGCAATTTTATGTGCAATCATCTTTTAATTGATGTTATAGAAATGCTTGTTTTATTCCATAAAGAAGAAAATTTAAAGAGAATATATATCACATATTCACTCAGGTGAGGGCAACCTGAAAATGAGGCTTATTAATCAATCAGGAAAGATTTATTAAAGATGTACACTGTGTGAGATTTTGAACTAGGTTCTGAGGACTCAGCTACAAAAAAAAATGCAATATAGAGCCTGTCCTCACTAAACTTACTTTATTCTCTGAGATATGCATCCATAGATAAGTAAATAGAAGATACACACACACACACACACACACACACACATACACATACACATACATATTTCCAGTGACTTTTTTGTAGGGAGGGGGTAATAAGCAGGAGAATCAGGAAAGTGGTATGTTGAAGAATACACAATACCAGTGATTCTGTGTCTCAGGTATTTGATAGCTATATTTAAATGACAGAGTATGATAACATAGGCTTGGCAGGGATTCAAAGCATAAGGATGGGCTATCTTCTGGGCAAGGCATAGGACTGACTGGCAATGGGAAAGATAAAACTGGAGGATTTTTTGGGTAGCAGGACTTTGCTCCAGGGTTAGTGGGTGCCCTCTTGCATACAAAAGGGAGGACCCAGACATGCAATGGAAAATTTATTCTGCTTTCTCTTTGTCAGAGTCTTAGCACAGGGCCTTCTGTCTGTCTTCTCCACAATGAGATCATTAATTTCTATGGTAGATCATTCTCTCTACTATTTTATCTCATGGTGGTGTTACTGTTGACTTTGAACTCGATCTAAATGAAAAGTTGGATCATAATCAATTACATTCAGTGTTCACATTGTGATGTACAAGGTATGGTTTTTGTTTTAATAGAGTTCAGATTCACAGCATATTGAATGAACAAAAAATCACATAAAATGATCCAGTAAAACCCCCTAGAATCCCTTAATGTTGGGATGGGGAATCAAGGATAATTAAGTCTATACACTATTAGTGTGATACTGAAGATGCAAGGAACATGAAGCAGTGTATTGACCAATGTCACGCTAGGAAAAAAGGGGTGGGGTGTGTGCACAATTGATCCTATGGAATCAGGCAAGTATAGTTTAACTATTTTTTTTTTGTTTTGCTTTTTGGAGGGCAATTGGGGTTAAGTGATTTGGCCAAGGTCATATGGCTAGTGTTTGTGTTAAGTGTCTGAGGCCAGATTTGAACTCAAGTCCTCCTGACCCCAGGGCTGGTGCTCTATTTACTGCAACACCTAGCTGCCCTAACTATTTTTTGAAACGGAGCTTTTTCCTCTGTTCTGAAGCATTTCATAATCACGGTAGGATCCTGGGGATGGCAATCTATGGGAAAGCAGGATCCAACAGAAGTGTACTTCTGATATTCATTTTGGAAAAAAAGTGGATTATTCTGTAGGCTCTCAGACACTTCAAGCTTTTTCATTTTCCTGGGAGTTGGTTTTGTGGAGTAGTGGAAAGATTCTTTGGTGTAGTTATCCACAGAGATCTGGTTTTAAATCATATATTTGATTTATGAGTAGCATAACCATGGAAAAGGCCTTGCTTAAGCTCTCTGAGCTGCTAATTCCTTATCTGTCAAAAGGGCATAATAATGCTTACTGAGAGTTATTTTTAAATTTTTATTCCTATTTTTGTTTTCGTATTGCCATCATTTTCAAATATAATATTTACTCTCCTCTTCCTACACAGAACACATTTCTTGCTTAAAAAAAAGGAATTATTATTATCATCCCCATTTTATATGTAAGGAAAATATGACTCTCATCGGTGAAATAACTCACATAGTAACTCATTAAGCATCAGAATGAGGGTCTAACTCTAAAAAGAGTTGTTTTGAAGCATTGCTTTTGAAGCCTCTCTGCTAACCTCCTTTCCTTATCCCTCATCCTTCCTCAGTTTCAACTGCAAAAATAAAGACAGAAATAAAAGAAAAAATTAGAAAGCCATATCACTATAAGTCAGGTGGTTTCTGCATCCATATTTGTTAAGTACCTTCTCTGTGCATTTGTGTTATATACAGGGGATGCAAAGAAAGAACCAAAACATTACTTATCCTCAAGGGGCATATATTCTATTGAGAAGATATAATGTAATACAGATAAGTGTAAGGAGAGGAAGGTAAGATGTATAGTTCTTCCCAAAGGGAATTCTCTTCCCTTTTATCATTGTGGTGCCCAGAAATGTTGCTAGATTGCTTGTCCGAATCCACTGGGAACTTCTCCTCCATGTTAAAAAATCACTCAGACTTCTTAGTGTAGTGGAAGAAATAGAGAATAATTAGGAAAGTATAGTAATATCAATTCTTAAAGCCACAAGAGCCAAAACTGAAGTGAATCTCAGCCTCCATTCCCTAAAGGGAATGAATGAAGTTCCACTATTTAACGACTGGAGAAGAATTTGGGAAGTTCACTGAAGTAATTGTTCTGTCCTCCCAACCACAACTCTGGGTAGTACTCCTGGTACTTTATGGGGGAATCTGGCCATTGTTCCTTGGAGGAAAAGCAGAGAAAAAGCATAGAGTCAAGTGATGTAGTATTGTTTGTTTAGAACAGCTAGGAAACCAGTCACTGGATCGAAGAGTATGTGGTCTGGAGTAAGTTATAAGAAGCCTGGAAAGGAAAAATAGGGCTAAAATATGAAGGACTTTGAATGCCAAACAGAAGATTTTGTATTTGATCTTGGAGGTGATAGCTAACAACTGGAGTTTATTTACCAAATAAAGCAATATAAACTACTTTTAATGTAGTTTATCCACAAAGGGCAGAAGAGATATAGGATGATAGTCAATGAGGATGGAGGGATCAAGATTATGTTTGCAGGCAGTAGAGAATGAAGCAATAGACAGGGAGAAGTTGAAAACAATTAGAGTGATAGAGTAGAGATGATAGGAGGGATAGTCTGTTGGAGTAGATGGGATAGAATGGGATAAATTGAACAGGAGGAGGGATGAGCATTTGTAAAGGGTAAATTCATCTCATGTGAGATGGGTGAAGGAGGACTTAGCGGCAGAAAGCACATGAATAATATGAGATGGGGAAGAAGGGAAAAGAGAGTGTTCATGGTGAATGGACTCATTTTTTGCTTTAAACTATGAAACCAAATTCTCAGCAGAGAGGGTGGGAGGAGGTGGAGCCGTGGGAGGATTGAGGAAGGTTGAAAAGTTTTGGAAGAACTTCTGTGGAGAGTATGGTAGTGAGTTGATAAGGCAGGTATAGAAGGATTGCCTAGCAGCACAGAGGGCTCAGTGGACCTGTAACACTGTAGTGGACCTAGTCAGGATGATCATATGATTTTTCTTCGCCTTCATTCAGCTGTACATGGGAAGGAGCTAAAGCAACAAATGGTGGGAGTGATTCCAGGCTGAGGCTTGGCAGGGCATAGTTAGTAAATGTTAAGGCAGCTAGGGATTAAAACAATGAAACAGTGTACAGTTGAATTGGTTTACAAAGGACCCATGTTGAGAAAAGGCTAGTTCAGAGAAGTTGTCCTGAGACAGAACAGTGCGGTTAAGAGATTAAATGTCACTGTGAAGACAGAGTAGGATTTTTCAAGGAAAGACAAAGGGAGAAATGAAAATCCAATAGATTTTGTTTGAATAAGAAGATTTTGGAATTCTTGAACATGGAGGTGATACATTTGTGGGTGATGACCATCTTTGTTACTGAGGTGAGGTGGAAGAGTAGGTCATAGGAAGTGAGTTGAGTTGAAGAATTGAATGGTTAGGGTCTTCAACATAGAGTCAAATCTCCCCTGGCATGTGGGTAGGAGTTGGGAAGGAAAGAAAAAATTATGAGCATCGTACCAAACTCTTTAAAGTAGGAAAAAGTGTTATGCATAGCATGAACTTTAAATGAGGAGAGTTATAGAGAGAAAGGGAGAATGTGGAGGTGGTAATGGAGAGCAATAAATATTCCAACTCTCCCATCTTGACCAGTGAGTTAAGGGTAGTGAGTGAAGGGGCAGCCAATACCAGAAAGCATAACCAGAGAGGATGTATCATCAGAGACAGGGTTAGTTTCCAATAATAGCTAATAGATGGGAGGAGTGGGAGAGGACAAGATTTAGGACAAAGGGAAGTTTATTGCCTATGAACCAGGGCATTCTACAGGGTACAGAGGAAGGGTTTGGTGTTTTTTGGTTGAAACTATGAGGATAGGCAGATTGAGAAGAATAGGAATAAGAAATTGAATGGTGGGGAGTAGGGAATAGAGTTTGTGTGATGATCTATTGGGGTTCAGAATCACTGAAATATGATCAACTATGAAAGATTTGGTGTGAGAATGTTCATCATTGAGTCAAGGATGCAACTTATCCAGAGATAAGTGCAGAATGAGATGGGAGCACAGAGTCAAATGAGAAGCCTCACTTCACAGCAACTCTTTCTTCTAAAGGGTGGAGATTAGCCAGGGGAGAACACAGCTAGAGATGGAAATGGAACCTGCACAGAAGGAGAAAGAAGTCCTATTCTGTACTGATATTCTTTTTTATCTTCCTTGAGGGGACAGGTGCAACAGAAGATGAAAGATGTGAAGTCAAAGGAAAGTTTGAGCCTCTTTTCACTAAATGTTCTCCCCATCTTTATTCAGACATCAAATTGGCAGCATAAGGTAGAAGTTGCCTTGTGCTAAAAAACAGATAGAATTGGTTGTTTTGGGGCAGGTAGAAGGCACTTAGCCCAGTCCCTTTTCCCCTTCTATCAGGTGGCATGCAGAGTCCAGCATTAGATGAAAGACACAAGGCATATAATCAGAGGAAGACCTTGTACCTCTTCTAAACCTAAGATGGCTAGAGATGAGATGGCAGCAAGAAGGGAGTTAACTACATTGGTATAGAGGTTTGTGTGTGTATTTCCCAGTTACGTGTGAGAATTTTTTTACATTATTTTTTTTAAAGTTGGTTTCCAAATTCTCTTTTTCCTCCCCTCTCACAATTCCTATTTTCTTGAGAATGAAAAAAGACATCAATTATAAATGTGCAGTCATACAAAACATATTTCCCTCTTAGCTGTGTTGAAAAATAAAACACAAAATAAAAAAAGTTTAAAAATATGCTTTGATATGTATCCAGAGTTTATTAGTTTTCTCTATGGAGGCAGATAGTATTTTCCATCATGGGTTCTTTGGAACTGCCTTGGATCACTGTCTTGATAGAGTAGCTAAGTCTTTAACAGTTGATCATCCTTGCAAATATCGCTGTTACTATGTAAAATGTTTTGGTTTTACTTGCTTCATTTTTCATCAGTTCATATAAGTCTTCCCAGGTTCCTCAGAAACCATCCTGCTTTTCATTTCTTATAACACAATAGTAACAAATCACAATTACATACCATAACTTGTTCAGCCATTCCCCAAGAGATGGGCATCCATTGACTTTTCAATTCACCACAAAAAGAGACGCTATAAATGTTTTTGTACAAAAAGTCCTTTTCCCTTTTTGTTGATATCTTTGTGATACAGAACAATTATTGTTATTGCTTTGTAAAGAGGATACACCATTTTATAGCCCTTTGGGCATAGACCCAAATTGTTTCCAACATAGTTGGACTAGTTCACAACTCTACCAAGAATGTATTAATGTATAGCCATATAACCTTGGGCAAGTTACTTAACCCCAATTGTCCTCCAAAAGGCAAAAAAAAAAAATGCATTAATGTTCCAATTTTTCTACATCCTCTCCAGCATTTGTCATTTTCCTTTTCTCTCATGTTAACCAAACTGATAGGTGTGAGGTTGGGAACTGCTATCATGTGCATTTCTCTAATCAGTAGTTATTAGAGCATTTTCTCTCATGACTATTAAAAGCTTTGGTTTCTTCTGAAAACCTCCTGTTCATATCTTTGGACTATTTGTAAACTGGAGAATGACTCTTGTTTTTATAAATTTGGCTCAGTTCCCTATATATTTGAGAAATGAGGACTTTATCAGAGAAAAGGTAGAAGATTTTTTCCTCCACTTTCTAATGTGGGCTGCTTTAGTTTTATTTGTGAAAAAGCTTATTTTCATGTAATCAAAATGAGCCATCTGTGTCCCATGATCCTATCTATTTCTCTTTTGATCAAAATCTCTTCTTTTATCTCTAAATCTGACAGATACATTTTCCTAGGCTCTGATAGTTTACTTATGATATCACCCTTTATGTTAAATCTTTCATTTTGACCTTATCTTGGTATATGATGTGAGATGCTGACCAATCACTACTTTCTTCCAAATGGCTTTCCAGTTTTTAGGCAATTTTTTGTTTTGGTGAATGTTGAGTTCTTACCCCCAAAAGCTTGGATATTTGTGATCATCAAGAACTAAATTACTATGGTTATTAATTACACTACATTGTATACCTAACCTATTCTACTGATCTACCATTCTATTTCTTATCCAGTCCAGGACTGTTTTGATGATTTCCACTTTGTAATATATTTGAAATCAGTTTTTACCTTTATATATTTTCTTTGATTCCCTTTATATTCTGGATCTTTCATTCACTTAGATAAATGTTAATTTTTTAGCTCTATAACATGATTTTTGGTAGTTTGATTGGTATGACCCTGAATAGTAAATTGACTTAGGTAGAATTGACATATTTATTATTTTGGCTCTACCAACTCATGAACAATTAATATTTCTTCAATTGTGTAGATCTTTATTTGTGTGGAATGTTTTGTACTTATGTTCATGTAGTCCCTGTGTTTGTCTTTGCGGGTAGATTCCCGAGTATTTTAGATTGTCTTCAGTTATGTTAAATGGAATTATTCTTTTTATCTCTTAATGTTTAGTTTTGTTGGTAGCATATGGAAATGTGGATGCTTTTTGTAGATGTGTTTTATGTCTTGCAACTTTGCTGAAGTTGTTAATTGTTCCAACCAATCTACAATCTGCCCTCTCTTCTGTCAGTTCCCTCAAACTTATTAATTCTCCTCTGCTCTTATTTTCCTGTCAGGTAAGATAGATTTCTATGTTAAACTGATTGCAAATGTTATTAGGGTTTTAAAAAGCTAAAACCTTAAAAATAAGTACTTTTATTTTTTTATGATCTCTTGGGAGACAGACCTAGAAGTGGTATTGCTGGATCAAAGGTGTACACCAGTTTTATAGCCCTTTGGGGTATAATTCCAAAGTACTTTCCAGAATGGTTGGATAAGTTCATAACTCCAACTATAACGAATTAGTGTTCTAATTTTCCTCATGCTCTCCACCATTTATCATTTTTGTCATATTAGCCAATTTGATACATGTGAGGTGGTACCTCAGATTTATTTTAATTTGCATTTGTCTAATCAATAGTGATTTAGAAATTGTTTTTTTCATATGACTACAGATAACTTTAATTTCTTCATCTGAAAACTGCCCATTATATGCTTTGACCATTTGTCAATTGGTGAATAATTTGTATCCTTATATTTTTGACTCTGTTCTCTATATATTTTAGAAATTAGGCCTTTATCAGAGATACTGGTTACAAAAAAATTTTCCCCAGCTTTCTGCTTCCCTTCTAATCTTGGTTGCATTTGGCTTTGTTTGTGTAAAACCTTTTCAATTTAATGTAATCAAAATTATTTATTTTGCATTTCATAATGTTCGCTATCTCTTGTTTCATCATAAATTCTTCCTTTCTCCATAAATATGACAGATAAACTATTCCTTGCTCTCCTCGTTTGCTTATAGTATCAGACTTTATATTTAAATCATGTAGCCATTTTGACTTTATCTTGGTTTATGGTATAAGAAATTGGTCTATGCCCAGATTCTGCCATACTATTTTCCAGTTTTCCCAGTAGTGTTTGTCAAATAGTGAGTTCTTATCCCAGAAACTAGTCTTTGGGATTATCAAACAATAGACAACTATAGTCATTGACTACTGTGTCTTGTGTACCCAACCTATTCCTCTGATCCCATTACTTTGTTTCTAAGCCAGTACCAGCTAGTTCTGCTAATTGCTGCTTTATAATACAATGTAAGATCTGCTACAGCTAGGTCACCTTCCCTTGAATTACTTTTCATTAATTCTCTTGATATTCTGGGACCTTTTGTTCTTCCAGATGAATTTTGTTATTTTTTCTAGCTCTATAAAATAATTTTTTGGTAGTTTGATTGGTATAGCACTGAGTAAGTAAATTAATTTAGGTAGAATTGTCATTTTTGTTTTTATATTAGCTTGGCCTACCCATGAGCAACTGATATTTTTTCCAATTATTAAGATCTAACTTTATTTGTGTGAAAAATGTTTCACAATTTTGTTCATATAGATAATGGGTTTCTCTTGGCAAGAAGACTCCCAAATATTTTATGTTGTCTACAGTTACTTTAAATGAAATTTCTCTGTCTCTTGCTACTAGGCTTTGTTGGTTATATATAGAAATGCTGAAGATTTATGTGGGATTATTTTATATCCTCAAACTTTGCTGAGGTTGTTAATTATTACACGTAGTTTTTTAGTTGATTCTCTAGAATTCTCTTAAGTATAGCATCGTATCATCTGCAAAGAGTGATAGCTTTGTTTCTTCATTGCCTATTTTTAATTCTTTTGATTTCTTTTTCTTCCCTTATTGCTAAAGCTAACATTTCTAGTACTACTTATTTATTTATTTTGGAGATTATCTTTTTTTCAATTTATTAATTTATTTGTTCTCAGTTTTCAACATTCACTTATATAACTTTTAAATTTTCTCCCCCTCCAACCTCCCCTGCTCCCCAAACCAGCATGCAATCTGAAATAGCCACTACATACATACATATATATATATATATTATATATACATATTCTTATTAAACTCATTTTTATATTAGTCATTTGGCATAGAAGAATTATAGCAAATGGGAGAAACCATGGGAAAGAAAACAAAACATAACAAAAGAGAAAATACTTTGCTTCACTCCATAATTCTTTCTCTGAATATGGATGGCATTTTCTACCAGGAGTCCTTTGGAAATATTTTAGGTACTTGCATTGCTGAGACGGGATAAGTCTATCAAATCTAGTACCATTTTTAATAACAATGGTGATAATAGACATCCTTGTTTCATCCCTGATTTTATTGGAAATTCTTCTAGTTTGTCTACAGTACATATAATGCTTCCTGATGGTTTTAGATAGATGCTACTTATCATTAAAAGGAAAACTCCTTTTATTCCTATGCTATCTAGTGTTTTTAATAGGAATGGGTTTTGTTTTTTGTCAAAAACTTTTTTATGCATCTATAGAGTTAATCATATGATTCCTGTTAATTTTGCTATTGATATAGTCAAATACTCTGGTAGTTTTCCTAATATTGAACTAGCTCTGCATTCCTGGTAAGAATTCCAACTGGTCATAGTGTATTATCCTTGAGATAATTTTCTGGAATCTATTTGTTATATTTTATTTAAAATTTTTGTATCTATATTAATTAGGAAAATTGGTGTATAATTGTCTTTCTCTGTTTTGGCTTTTCCTGGCTTAGCACCATATTTTTATCATAAAAAGAAATTGGGTAGGATTCCATCTTTGCCTATTTTCCCAAATAGTTTATATAGTATTGGAATTAATTGTTCTTTAAATGTTTAGTAGAATTTACTTGTAAATTCATGTGTCCTTGGAGATTTATTATTAGAGTGTTCATTGATGGCTTATTAAATTTCCTTTTTTTTGAAATATGGTTACACAAGTATTTTATTTCTTCTGTTAATCTGAGCAATTTATGTTTTTGTAAATATTCATCCATTTCATTTAGATTGTCAGATTTATTGGCATATAAGTTGGCAAAATAGCTCCTAATTATTGTTTTAATTTCCTCCTCATTGGTGGTAAATTCACCCTTTTCATTTTTGATACTAGTAATTTGGTTTTCTTCCTTATTTTAAAAAAATCAGATGAATCAAAGGTTTATCTATTTCATTGGGGTTTTCCCCCATAAAACCAGCTCTTAGTTTTAGTTTCAATGCTTTTCTCAATTTCAGTTTTTTAATCCCTCCTTTAATTTTCAGGATTTCCAATTTTCTGTTTAATTGGGATTTCTAATTTGTTCATTTTTTAACATATTTTAGTTGTATGCTGAATTCATCGATTTCTTTATTTTATTCACATAAGCATTTAGAGATATAAAATTTTCCTTAAGAACTGCTTTGGCTGCATCCCAAAGTTTTGGTATGTTGTCTCATCATTGTCATTCTCTTAGATGAAGTTATTGTTTGTTTCTATGATTTGTTGTTTGACGCACTCATTTTTAAGGATTAGATTATTTAGTTTCCTATTATTATGATTATGATTATTATTTGCCTTTTGGAAGGGGGAAGGCAGGGCAATTGGGGTTAAGTGATGTGCCCAAGGTCACATGGCTAGTAAGTGTTAAGTGTCTGAGGCCGGATTTGAGCTCTGGTCCTCCTGACTCCAGGGCTGGTGCTCTATTCACTATGTCACCTAGCCACCCCTGCATTAATTTTTAATTATCTTCTTGTGTCCAGTTCATTGATCTGCCCTTTCTTATGTTGACCTATGTATTTAAAGCTATAAATTTTCCCCTAAGTACTGCTTTGAATCCATCCCACAAATTTTGGAATGTTGTGTCATTGTTGTTATTCTCAAGAAATTATTAACTCTATGATATTTGATCATTTGATCATATTGATTATCTCTGATATTTGATCATGATATTTGAAAGATTATGATCTTTGACCTGCTCCTTTTTTAGGATTAGATTATTTCATTTCTAATGATTTTTAATCTATCTTTCCATGACATTTTTGAAGCAAGGTATTAAAAAGGTGCATTTAATATTTATGCTTTTATGCACTTGGTTGTGAGGCTTTTATGCCCTAACATAGGGTCAATTATTTTGAAGGTGCCATGTACAGCAGCAAAAATGGCATATTTCTTTTTATCTCCATTCAGTTTTTCCCCCTGAGGTGTATCATATCTACCTTTTCTAAGAGTATCTCCATCCCCTTAACTTATTTATTTTTTGGTTAGATTTATCTAAGTCTGAGAAGGGAAAAGTTGAGCTTTCCCACTAATATAGTTTTACTGTCTTTTTCCTCATGTAATTCATTTAACTTTTCCTTTAAGAATTTTGATGCTATGCCTTTTGGTGCATATATTTTTCGTTTTGATATTACTTCATTGCTTATAGTTACTTTTAGCAAAATGTAGTCTGTACTTATCCCTTTTAATTAAGGCTGTTTTAGCTTTTGTGTTTTCTGAGGTCATTTGCTAACCCTGTGCTTTTTACTTCAGCTGAAGCACAATAGATTCTGCTCTAAGTCCTTATTTTAACTCTGAGTGTGTCTTTTTGTTTCAAATATGTTTCTTGTAAACAAAATATTGTTGGAGTCTGGTTTCTAGTCCCTTGTATCTACTTCCATTTTATCAGTGAATTTATATTGTTCACATTTACAAGTATGATTCCTATGTATTTCCCTCCATTCTATTTTCTTCTGTTTATCCTCCTTTCTCTCTTTGTACTCTGTCTCTCTTCTAAAGTCTGTTTTGCTTCTACCCTCCTTTTTATCACTATCCCACCCTCAACTTTTTATCTCTTCTTTTCTTACTTGCCTGTTACACAAGGTAAATTCTTCTGAGAGAGAGAATATGAATATGTATTTGAAATAATTTAGATTTCAGTGAGATTAAAGCATTGCTTCCCTTCCCCCCATTTTCCCCTCCACTGTAAAACTTCCTTGTATGGCTCTTTTACATGACATAATTTTCCCATTTTTTCCTCTCTCTTCTCCCTTTTCCCAGGGAATACCTCTTTCTTACCTAACCATTTGTTTTTACATCATCTTAACATGATCAACTCACTCCTACACCTTCTTTCTATGTAGAATTCTTGTAACTGTCCTAATAATGTTACATATACAGATGGCTAGGTTGTGCAGTGAAAAGAGCACTGGCCCTGGAGTCAGGAAGACCTGAGTTCAAACATGGCCTTAGACACTTAGCACTTACTAGCCATATGACCTTGGGCAAGTCATTTAACCCCAATTTCCCTGCCTTCCCCCCTCCAAAAAGCAAAAAATAATAATGTTACATATATCATCTTCCCATGTAGAATGTAAATTTTAACTTTATCACGTTCTTTATGATTTCTCTTTCAGGTTTATCCTTTTAAACTTCCTGAATCTTGTACTTGAAAGTCAAATTTTCTATTCAGCTTTGGTATTTTCACCAGGAATGCTTGAAAGTCCTTTATCTTATTGAACATCTATTTTCTCCTCAAAGAATTCTGCTCAGTATTGCTGTATAAGTTATTCTTGATTGTAATACTAGCTCTTTTGCCTACTGGATTATTATATTATATTATGTTATGTTATATTATATCATATTTTAAGTCCTCCATTCCTTTAACATGGTAGCTGCTAAATCATGATCCCGAATGTATCTCCAAGGTTTCTTTCTGGCTGCTTGAAGTGTGTTCTTTTTCATGTGAGAGCTTTGGAAATTGACTATAATATTACTGGGAGTTTTCAGTTTGGGATCTCTTTCAGGTCATAATCAGTGGATTATTTTATTTTCTATTTTATCCTTTGCTTCTAGGATATTGGGATAGTTTTCTTAGATGATTTCTTGAAATGTGATGTCTGGGTTTTCTTTTTGATCATGGTTTTCAGGTGGTCCAATAATTCTTAAATTATCTCTTTTTGATTTATTTTCCAGGTCAGTTCCTTTTCCAATGAAATGTTTCCCATTTTCTCTTATTTTTCATTTTGACTTTGTTTTATTATTTCTTTTTGTCCCGTGGAATCATTAGCTTTTACTTGCCCATTTTTCATTTACAAGGAATTATTTTCTTCAGTGATGTTTTGTACCACTGTTTTCATCTGACAGTTTCTTCTTTTTAAAGAATTATTTTCATCACTGATTTTTTTGTATCTCTTCTTCCATTTGGTCAATTTTCTTTTCTAAGTTTTTTTTCCTTCAGTGTTTTTTTTTTGCCTCTTATCAATCTGTTAATTATCTTTTCATAATTTTCTTCCTTCAGCTTCATTTCTGAGCCAATTTTTCCTCTACCACTCTTCTAAGCTTTTCCAGGAATTCTTGTTTGAGTTGTGTCCAGTTCACATTTTTGTTTGAGGCTTTGATTGTAGCCAATTTATTCTCCATTGTCTTCTTCTGAATTTGCTTCTTGATCTTCTCTGTCACCATTGTAGCTTTTTATGGTCAGGTTCTTTTTGTTGTTGTTTGCTCAGTTTTCTATTATATTTTTTTATTTTGAACTTTATTTTAAAGTTGGATTTTTTTGCATCATGGGGTAAGAGTGGCCACTCTCTCAGGTCTAAGCTTTTTTTGACCTAGTATTTTCAGAGCTACTTCTTGGGGTTTGGAAGTTTAGAGTTTTTCTAAGTTATTGTGACTTGGGGAGAGGTGTGACCACTGGTCTCCTGGTATACAGTCTGATACTTACCCAAGAAAAGTCCCTTCTCCCTTGGCATTGCAATTGATTCTGCTCCTCATGTTTCTGATCTATTGTGATGAATAGTAATACTGCTCCTCAGGACTCCTACTCCCTTTTGAAGAAAAGTACTCATCTCTACTCTTGAACTATGACTCAAAAATGGGAAAAGGCAGTGAATTTTCCAAACAGCATACAGTTCTCTGTCCAATGCTAGCACAGGGGTCCTCTGTAATGTCTTTTTGACCAATTTCCAGGTCTCATTATTGTCTCTGTCTTGATAGTTCCTGAAGCTGTTGTTACTTCTGACACCACCCACCCAGTCCCACCATTTGTGTTGCATAAACATAGGCTTAAGGTCAACATCTTCCTCTGTGTCACAAATATCTTTCTGACTTCCTAAGTTGGCTTGGATTGGAATAATATCTCACTCTGACTTCTTGTTGATTCTGTCACTCCAGAATTTGATTTGGGGAAGTATTTGAAAGTTGTTTGGAGAGAAATGTTCAGAGAATTCAGTAAGGTGCTTCCTCTATTCTATCTCTTGGTTCCATTCCCAGTAGTCTCCTGGGAGGGGTGTGTGTGTGTGTGTGTGTGTGTGTGTGTGTGTGTGTGTGTGTGTGTGTATTTAATTGGGTGGAATAAAGGAAGTGGAGATGAATTTTCTTCCATTGAAAATTTAATAACCAACTTCCCTTTCTATATCTGATCCTATGATCTGACATTAAACTCTATGTTTGGGTATAAAAATGAAATTTTATCTTAGTAAGTGATATTGCTAGGTGTTAGGTCCTGTACCAGGGATAGCTTTTGATCACACTAAGAAAAAAAGATTCAAAATAGCCTGTGGAGAAAATTTATCTCTCTGCCTTTCTGAGTAACCTGAGTCAGGCAGGTCCTAGTACCCAAACTAATTTCTGGCAGAAGTTAGGAAGTTCTGAAAGCTAAATTAATTATCTCAGAACACACTTTTCACAAAGTGTAGCACCAATGCAATATTTACAGTGCCCACAAGCATGATAAAGACTGTGACTATAGGTAGCCCATGACATTTGATCACAAAATATGCCAAACTCTCTAGATATAGGATAGAATTGAAATACTTATTTAGACACCAGAAAACAGAATTCCAAAACCAGTAAGCCAATTCCATCATAGTACCTTCAGTCTTCCCACAAACCAATAAAACATCAATATTTACTCACAAACTTCTCTATCTCCTTAATGAGCATCCTCTCTCCCTCATCGTCTGGCTAGCTCTGACCAGCTTCCTGTGGGCTCTGCTTCTTCTCAGCAAACTCCTCCCACCACAGGCTCCATGTGACCACATTCAGCCTATCAGAGGGAAGAGTTTATCTTCACAGCAGGGAGGCTTCCTGTGGGCTCTGCTTACCCTCAGCAAAACTCCTCCTATCAGGGGGCAGAGTATATTTTTAAAGCAGGGGAGGTCTTCAAACTCCCCCCAGGTCTATTAAGGGGCAGGGAAGATCTTCAAATTCCCATTCTCATTACACAAAGGTACCACTTAACTGAGAGACTTGCCAGGTCTTGGTGATTCCTTATCCCTAGTCTCAAAGTTATTTACCTGTTGGTCGTTTAGATAATATGTCCACATTGGGGACAGAGGGTAAGTAGGCAGTATTGAGGAAGATTGGAATTTCTCATCTAATCATGTACTATATCTGTTTTAAGAAACATAGAAACATAAAAGCATGTCAGCAGTACTCCCAAAGATGCCAAAAAATCAGGAATTGGTTGCATATAAGAGCTTGTGATCATATGCAAGATGAACAGTCTATCTCTGCCCATGAAAGTACTCTGGAACTTGATTGACAGCTGCAATATTTTAATAGAAATAGCACAGAGTGAGGGGGATGGAGAATCACCCTTTGGTTCAGGGTAAGAGAATGACTTTTTCTGGATGCGGCAGGACTCTTTCGAAATATAACCATTTCTTATTGCATTCATTTTCCATCTTAAGAAATTCTTTATTGTTTGAACAATGTGTTGGAGGGAAATAAAATATCTGCTGACTCTCTGGAATAGGTTCTGAGAATTACTTTCCTGTCTGAGTGAAGGGATGACTTTGTATAAAGGGGAAGAAAAAATTCTCCATTTTGACACTGTCATGGTGTCCTGGCCAGAAGATTAAATAATGCAAATGTCAGTTAGCCTGAGAAGATGCTAGATTTATTTCATTAGCTTCCTTCTCCAAACCCCATTTAATCAGTAGAATTAGCATAATTAATTATGTGTAATAGGTCTGCTGGTTCCTGTTGAAACTGCCAAAGTCTCCATTCTGGTAGACTTAGAGAATTTTAGATTTGATGTTCATGAAATCTATAGCTTAACCATAAGCTAAGTTTTAAAAATTGTAAATTAGTATGATATATATACCATATAAAATGTATTTGGTGACTCTGATACAAAAAAAAAAAGAAATCTACTTGGTTACATTTATTTATTTATTTTTTTTTTAAAGCAATTGGGGTTAAGTAACTTGCTCAAGGTTACACAGCCAGTTATTTCTGGGTGTGGTGCTGAGTATCTGAGCCCGGATTTGATCCAGGTCATCCCTACACTGGAGCTGGTGCTCTTACTCGCTGAGCCACCTGGCCACCCCTAAGCAATTGGGGTTAAGTAACTTGCTCAAGGTTACATGGCCAGGTGTTTCTGGGTGGGTGCTAAGTGTCTGAGCCCAGGATTTGATCTCCAGGTCTTCTCAACACTGGAGCCGGTGCTCTTACTCGCTGTGCTACCTGGCTGCCCCTACTTGGTTACATTTCTTCTGAATAAGGAGCTCTCCATCACTCTTTAATCACTGATGTTCAGAAAAAAAAGTTATAGATTTGAATTTGGGAGGGAATATGGTCCAGCGGAAAGAGCATTGGTTATGGGGTCAGACTGGGTGATATGTTCAAACCATGCCTTGTGTGCTTACTACTAATGTGATGTGGACACTCACTCTAGGGCTCCATTGTCTCATCTATAAAATGGAATTATATAGCTTCTCTGGTTATTTTCAGGCCCATGGCTATGAGTCTTTGTTCCTAGAAATTATTTGACCCTAGAAACTAATGAAGTTCTCTTATCTAACACCATTGGGCATATTTACTTTGAAAGCCATGTGTCTGAGAAATACCCTTCCCATCATGTCAGGTTCACTACACTATGTCTGGTACTGTCTTCACTCAGATAATGAGGGGTCAAAAAGCAGTCCTTTAATTGAAAATGCATTCTAATACCATCATGTAGAATCAGTTTTTGAACTGGCTAAATAGTCTAAAGCAGCAGTGTCAAACTCAGATAGAAAAGGGACCACTAAACTATACATAGGGACAGCTAGGTGGCATGGTGAATAGAGAATTGGTCCTGGAGTTAGGAAGACTCATTTTTCTGAATTCAAGTCTGCTCTCCAGCATTTAGTAACTGTGACCCTGGTCAAGTCATTTAACCCTGTTTGCCTCAGTTTCCTCATTTATAGAAAGAGCTGAAGAAGGAAATGGCAAAACACTCTAGTATCTTTACCAAGAAAACCCCAAAAGGGTCACAAAAAGTTGGACCCAATTGAAAACAGCCAAACAATAAACTATACATAAGGATCCCTGTGGGCCTCATATTGGCTTAGTTTTAAAATTTGATATTATCTGTGCTTTCTTGTATTTTTATTTATTCGGCTAAATATTTCCCAACTACATTCTAAACTGCTTTTGGCCATACTGAGGAGTGTTGTGGCCAGACATAGCCTGGTGACTGAGTCTTTAATAGCTCTGGCCTAGAAGATAAAAATAAACTGTGTCCTGAAGGGTAAAAAGCCATCAGCAAGGAGGTTCCCTGGGGTCTGAGGAGCTCTGCACCAAGGTCATAAAAATTACATTTATAAATCCTCTCTTTGGCTTCAAAGCCCTTCACAATCTGCCCCCACATATCCTGTGATCCTGTGACTTTGACTTCCTTTCTGCTCCTCCCACAAGATTTCATTTCCCAACTGTAGGCATTTTCACTGGCTGTTCCCCATCCCTAGAATGTGCTCCCTCCTCATCTCTGCCTACTGGCCTTCCTGGCTTCCCCACGTTGCAATTAAAAATCTGATTTCTAAAGGAAGCCCTTCCTAATTCCTCTCAATTCCAGAACCTTTCATCTCTTAGTATTTCAATTTTATCCTTTGTATACATTATTTGTACATAGTTGTTTACATGTAGTTTCCCCCATTAGAATGTGAACTCCTGAAGATCAGAGAATGTCTTTTGCCTTTTTTCATATGCTCAACATTTAGCAAAGTGTAACATGTAGTAGGATCTTTAAATTTTTATTGACAAACTGAATCCTCTAACCCAGAGTTCCCACAGCTGGATTCCATATCAATCCACCTGGGAGCAAAGTTAGCCAAACTGCCCCCAAGATCTATTGAACACCTTCCTTTCAATAGTCTTGGGTGATATTGTGAGAGTGTGTGTGGGGGTTAACTCAACCTTCCCCAGGTTCACCTGTATGCTGGCCTACAATTATGAAACAACAGAAAATTCTAAATCTTGCTCTTAAATAGTGATCCTTCTAGAGTCCATCCTGAAAATGTAAACTTTACAAATGTCTTTAATTTTTTGTGACCCTGCTTTCCTAGTTTTCCTCCGACTTGTCATGCCATGACTTTTCTGTTTCCTTTCCTGGGTCTTCATCCAGGCCTCATCACCAATCATACCGTGTTTCCCCGATAATAAGACCTATCCTGAAAATAAGCCCTCCCCTTACTGTGTAAGATTCCTCTAAAATTAGTCCTCCCCCGAAAATAAGCTCTATTGAGATTGCTACTGTAGTGAAGATGATCCCCTGCGCTACATGCTACATTACGGTACCCTCTGTATGCCCCGCCCCCCCCCCCCTCCCCCCGTGAAACGCATGCCGCGCTCTGAGCTGCATCCAATCAGAGCTGCAGCAGTGAGCGTGTCATCCTGTTCTTCCCCAGTGATTTGCTTATTGAATAAAGGTACATTTTTTTTGTTCACATTTACCTGTTTATTAAAATTGCTGTCAATGTTCATTAAAATAAGCCCTCCCCTGAAAATAAGCCCTCTGGTGTTTTTCTGTCCAAAAAAATAATAAGACAGTGTCTTATTATTGGGGAAACATGGTAGGTGTCTCCTAAGGATTTAGTCTGCCTTTTTTTTTCCTCTATTATTTTGATTGATTAGTTCCTATGGATTCAATTATTTACATGAAGATGGTTCTCAGATCTCTTTTATCTAGTGCTAACCTCTCTCCTAACCTTCAGTCTTCCATATCAGAATGTCCTTGAACTAGATATCTTATAGATATTTTATACCCAACACTATCCTCCCAGTTTCTCCAGCTTGCAGCTTAGTAGTTCTCCTGTATTCCTCACTATCTTTCACTAACCTTTCCTCCCTCACCCAATCTATTTTCAAGAAAAGAGGCAGAGATAAGGACTAGAGGTGTAATTTCATCAGTATAGGAAACTTTCCATAAGGATATTCCCTCTATCAATGCAAATCAATACCTTCTTTGCAATGTTAAATTAATGCAGGGGGAAAGTTAAATTCCTTAGCTCAACTCAAGGACATAAATAGTTGATTTTAGGCATATGCAAGCTCAATTATAAAAATCAGTACAATATAGAACTCTCTTTTTGTATTTAAATTCAAAATAAAAAATGCAACATAGAATCAATTACCAGGTAGAACTACTTTGAATTTCTCAATTCCCCCCTTTGATTCTTGAAAGGCCATGCCTCCCATGAATCATTTAGCCTGATTAAAGTTACAGATCAAAGCATAATAAAAATCATGTATGTCTATCAGTCCATAACATTTAGTGAAGCAATGATTATAGAAAAAATGGTGTGGGCTAGTATCTCTGTTGGAGTGATATGTTTTTGGCAGCTTGTTCTAATGCTATAACTCCAAAAGTAGAATAAAGAAACAAAAAATGACTTTGGAGTTAAGAACCTGGAGCCAAAAGTACAGGAATTCCCTAAATAGAAATGGAGAAGTTAGGAGGAAGGTTGAGTTTGGGGAGGGGGAGAGGGAGGCAGTGAATTCTGTTTTAGACATGTCTATGGGACATCACATTTGAAATGTTCAGTAGGCAGTTGGTAATGTGAGACCGGAGCTGAGAAGATTAATGATAAAAATAACTGACATTTATGTAACACTTACTATGTGCCAGGCAGTGGACTAAGTACTTTGCACTTATCACATCATTTTGCCCTCACCACAACCCTGGGAAGTGGGAGCTATTATTAGCCCTATTTTACAGATGAGGAAACAGAGCTGAAGTGACTTGCCCGGGGTCACACAGTAAGTAACTGAGTCCAAATTTGAACTCAAGTCTTCCTGATTCCAGGCCTGAAATTCTGTCCACTATCCTGCATAGGCACAGAAGAAATGAGAACCATATATGCAGTTTAGGAATATGTTATATGAAGATGATACTTGAACGCATGGGAGTTGATGAGATTATATGGAGGAGAGAGAGAGATAGAGAGGGGAAGAGAGGAAAGAAGGGAGGAGAGAAGGAGGACACCTGTGGTTATGTTATGAGATGTGATTTTTTTTTTTTTATTAAGCAATCAGGGTTAAGTAACTTGCTCAAGGTTACACGGCCAGGTGTTTCTGGGTGGGTGCTAAGTGTCTGAGCCCGGGATTCGATCTCCAGGTCGTTCTGACACTGGAGCCGGTACTCTTACTCACTGTGCTACCTGGCCGCACCAGAGATGTGATTTTAGACTGAGTTAGTAGGTACACATATTATAGAATAAGGGAAGTAATAGTCCTATTGTACACTGCTTTGTTTAGACCATATCTAGAATATTGAGTTCTCCTTACTTTAAGGGATACATTTGATAGATAAAGGACTGGGGATTTTTATCCTGAAAAAGTTGAGAATTTGAAGGGACTTAGGCGTCTTTAAATATGCAAAGGCTTGTTTTATAAGCAACTTGCTACAATTGAATATATAGCAATAGATGGTATTTGTTAAGAAGCAAATTTTGCCTAGGCATAAGAAATAACTTGGCTAAAAAGAAAATTAGAGCTATCCCAAAGAGAATGGATAGCCCTGGAGAATAATAATCTCTCCCATTACTTGTGGAGCTTGTTATAAGGGGAATTTTCATCTAGGTACAGCTCCAACAATATGACTTCTGAGTTGTCATTCTATGGTTCTGTGGTCTCTCAGGTCCTTTCTGCCTCTTATTTTCTATTAATCATTTCTATGTATCTGTGAGACCTCTGTTAACAGCATTAGGAAGAAAAAGAGATTAAACTAATGGGAATTCCATTGAGGAAAGATGACAGACTCTGTCATTTCTTGTTATCTTTATTTTTGTACAAAAATGTGAGACACGTGCAAATCATAGGCTATTCCTGAGGCTCAATAGTATTCTTTTCTTAATTTTTTAGTTAAAGTCAATATTGACCACATATAACATGTTATATAAGAATGCTACTATCAATTGGGTAATAGAATACAGGGGCAGGAATGCATCACTAGTCCTTGCAACCTAACAATGCCAAAGATTCACCTAAATCCCAAAGCTACAGCATGTAAAAAGAAAGGAAACCCAGACAGAATATTGAACAGATAAATAGAAGGGCCTGCCATTGTTATCAGCATTATATTTTCAGCATTATCAGCATTATATTTTCAGCAATCCACTTGCATTTAAAATTTGGCAATGCTTGTTGAATTCTAACCTCCTCTAATAAAGCTTTTATTTATAATAGTGTTGGGAGTGCTCTGCTGCCCAAGGAGGGAAATAGATCATGAATCTTTTTTGCTTCATGCTATTTACTAATGAAATTCTGAAGTACTTCTTCATTAGAAGGTGCTTTTTGCCCAGTGCTAAGCAGAGAGATTAGCCAAGTGATGTCAACTTGATTCTTTATCCACCTTCCTTTCTCTTCCCCTTTCTCTCCCCTGTACCATCCCCCACCCCTCACCCATCCCAATTCTTGGCAAAGAAACATGCTCTCCTTTATCAGGGGCTTTAAAGAGAAACATATTTTGTCTAAAAAAAGATTATGTTTTGCTTTTATTTTATTTTTTTTTTAATTGTGTTTCTGTATCAATTTGGCCCATGCCATTTCATGGGTTAATTTGCATAGAATTCCAATAATGTGGTTTCATTGCTCATTCATTCAACAATCATTTTTCAGACTTTTGAAACAAATTGCATTCAATTAACAAGCATTCATTTTTTCTCCTTCCCAATGCTCCACCTGTAATAAAAAAAAAAATTAAAGACAACCCAAACCCTTCTAACAAACATGTATAATCAAGCAGAGCAAATTCCTACAAGGGCCATGTCCAAAAATGTTGTCTCATTCTGCATCTTTGAGTCTCTGTAAGGAAGGTGTGGTGGGCTTAATTATCATTCCTCTGTAATCATGGTTCATTTCATTGATCGAAATTCTTATATCTTTCAAAGTTTCAGCAATCAGGGTAGCTAGGTGACTCAGTGAATAGAGTAGAGCACCAGCCCTGGAGTCAGGAGTACCTGAGTTCATATCTGGCCTCAGACAGTTACACAAAAACTAGCCGTGTGACCTCGGGCAAGTCACTTAACCCCAATTGCCCTCCAAAAAGCAAAAAAAAAGTTTCAACAAACAATAAGAATTTATTAAGTACCTATGATATGCCACGTACTGGGCTAAGGATTTTTAAGGGCCTATAATGTACAAGGCATTCTTCTGAAAACTGGGGTTACAAAGACAAGAATAAAGAATGTCCTTTTCAGGAGCTGATCATATTCTATTGGGGAGAAACAGTAGTAAATGGATAAATAACTACCAACATTTATCAGCATATCAATAATAAAAGTCAATGGGGAATTTTGACATATTATTCCTTTTCTTCATGTTCCAGTGATGGCAATCTAATATTTCAAATAGCAAATGAAATTTAACTTCTCAGTGAAAACCTCATCAGTTTATAACTGCAGACTAAAATGCCCTCTTCTGGAAATTCAGTCATGCATTATTCTGTGTTAATCTCTTAATCATTTTGAAAATGGCTTTTTTTTTTCTGGTCCGAATCCAAGTCTTTTTTGGACTTAAGTCTCAAACTAGATCAACTCTGAATTGTCCCAGAAAGCTAAAGAATGCATATAAAGTGTTTTGTAAACTTTAAAGTCATATATAAACGTGATCAATTATAATTATGTCTATCTTTGTTGATAAGCTTATTTCAATAGGACCCCCTAATTCCATAGATTCCCAAAATCATTCAAAATTCTCTTGGGTATTGGGCTGTGGCAGAGTCAGAGGAGGGAATTAGCCAGAAGTGAAACCCTCAGAGATACTTCCTGGTCCAGGGAAAGGAAGGGATCAGGTCACTTAGCCAGGTCCCCATACCACCCAGAAAACTGATCATAGAATGTTATGAGTTGGAAGAATCTTAAGGACACACCAACTAGTCCAATTATCTAAAACTTCAGAGGAGGAAACTAGGACCTAAAAAAGTGAAATGATTGGGTCAAGGCCACATAGCCCAAATGGGGCTAAAACCCAGGGGTCTTGCCTGGTTACCAGTTTTTACAGACAGTATTTCCTGTACTATTGAGTCCAGTCCTTTCTTTGGCATCACTATCACCACAATTTTTAGTTCTGGCTTCCTCTTACCCAAATCTCCATTTGGAAGAGATTTACAGCTTCTCCCAGCCATGACCATCTCTGGAATAATAAGCACATAAACCTTCTGTAGGATTTATGGGAGACTTTACTGACAGTCCTTATCAGTTCCTCTTACTGCCAGTAGAAGAGATGGTGTAGAACAATGGATAGAGAGTGGGCCCTCGGAACAGGCAAATTTTGGTTTCTCACCCCACCTTTGATACACAATCTGGCTGTGTGAACCAGATCTAATCGCATGACCTCTCAATACTGTAGGCAACTTTCTAAGAAACTAAATTGTAGAGAAGGGGTTAATTTGCATTGCTAGAGGGAATATCTTGGTGGAAAGTTCCCTAGACTAAAGAAATTAAAGTTCCAGTCCTTATCTCTGTTTCTTTACAGTAAATGAAACCAAAAGCCTTCCCTAAGTTCCCCTCTGATGGCTCTTCATGTCATAGATCCAAACTTGAGTACTCAAAGCTATGCCAGATAGTTGTGTTAGATCCTACCAAGCTGGAAGGCTTGGAACAGAGCTGGAAAAGACCTGTCATATTCAGAGAGGTTCATAACCTGAGGTTGCCCACCAAAAGATGATTTAAAAAAAAACAAACTAGGCCACAATAATTCATGACTTTTCACTAAGACTGAGGGGTTGGTGTCTATGTTGCTGGAAGGAGTACTCATCCCAATAAATTGCAATTCTTTTGCGATATTAGTATTCAAAATAACAAATAGATTTAAAAATTTATAGGGACTAAAAATGATTAGAAACTTTAGTAATTAACTCTTGCCTGTAATGGTAATGGAATTTAAAAATCCCCCTGTATTGGCTTGTTTTTCTGATTGAGTGTTAAAACCCAGAGCTTGTGAATCCCACTTGTAGGATGGACTTGTTGACGTGAAAAGAAAGGGCTGAACTGGGAGCAGCTGGTGCCCTGGATATAGAGAGGAGGCCTGAGCAAAGAGAGGCAGAAGAACTTTTGGAAGTAGCATCATGGAGGCAGAGAGAGAGAGAGAGGATTGATGAGGCCCAGTTTGAGCTGCCCAGGACTTTTGAGGACTGCCACCCAGAGTTGCCAAGGACGGAGGAGACATGGCTGTTATGCTGGTACTTTGTCTGTCTGTTTTGATGTTGTTTTGCCAGATTTGTCCGCTGGTGAAGGACAGTGCTGTTGTTGCAGAGGTACTAGAACTTTGTTGTTGGTTCAGAAGCCCTGAAGAAGGATTTTCTCATTGTATGTTTATAGAAATCCTGGAGGAGGGTCTTGCTGATATTTTCAGGGGTCCTGAGACTGTTCTGCAGGCAGAAAGTGAATTGATGAGGATACTGGCAATGTATATTGTGGCCTTGTTAAGCTTTGTCTCCCCAGGAACAGAGATTGCTGAGAACTTAAAGACCTCCTGCTGGATATTAAATGCTGTGCTGATATCTTAACCTTGCTGTAGCTCAGGGCTAGATGGCCTTTGTGCTCTCCACTGCCCCTTTTGAGAAGGTGTTTGGTGTTAACTGATGGTAATTGTAATTCAGTTGTGATCCAGGGGTGGCAAACTTGACTTTTTGTGCTCTGTGACTGACCAAATGAATATATTTTGTTTATGATTGGAAACTAATCTTAATCTCCATTTGAGAAGAGAGACTTTGTGATTGACTAAATGAATGTACTTTCCAGGGGTGGAGTAGTACTTGTAAATTATTGAATCACACTTGGTGAATATTGTATTTTGATTTTCTCTCTTCTGTGAATGTTTTGCCTTAATTTGTCACTGAATAAAATGGAGAGTTACTATGCTGGTATTCTGAACCTTGGAAGTTGTCTTTGCTTGGCATTACATTGCCTTCCAAGCAAACATTGAATTGGATTGTGAACTTTCTTAATCCTCATCCTAGGGAAGGAGATGGAGCACTAGTTTGGGAGTTAGAGGAACTGGATTCAAATCCTGCCCTTTCACCCATTCTACCTGTGTGACCTTAAGCAAAGTTCATTGCAGCTCTAAATCTATAATCTTGCAGATTTTTTGTTTCCTCTTTTCCCATTCTTCTGGAAATCAGCTCCAAACAAGATTAGCTATTCTCTTTGGCTTCTGGGTATTGTCTTTGCAAAAAGTTTTACCATAGGTCTAAACTTCCCTTTTAACTACCAGTTCTCTCTCTCTTTGAGGGGAAGGTGGGTTTGAAATCTTATTGATTCATGGGTCTTCTTGTGTGAAAATTCCTTTCATCCAACATAGGTCAGTATCTCTTCAGTAATTTATACTTTTAGAGATTAGAATTTAGTTAGTTTGTGTGGGTCAGGGGCAGGACTTGAATTCAGGTTAATTGTAAGACTAGTATCCTATCCCCTAAGTTGAACTGCTTCTACCACTTCTCTTAATACACCTGGTATAGCCTGTGTTGGAACCAAGGAGAAGATAGGTACTAATAATGGGCTATTAGCTTACACAAATGAATCAAGTAAATTTATCTATAGTATTGATATATCCTGACTATGAGAATCAATGTGCCTCCTGCTTTAAGACTAAGTGACCATTTCCCTATAAAATTCATGTTGACTATATCTGTATCCACCATTGCCCTTCCTTCCCTTTCTTTAGCCATCATCCTTTCATATTCTCTGGCTTAAGAAAACACGGGCCTTTGTCTAAAAGCAAATTTGCTGAGTTTCCATAAACATAGATCTCCCTGAAAACCAAACCCAGAGATAATCAGAATGAGAGAGAAGTATGTGAACCTTTTGGATGGGGTCCCACTGGCTGATTTCCATTAAGCCAATTCTGATTTATTTTAGGCCAGAATACCTTGGGCTGATTTCATAGCTAACTTGGAGCATCAGTACCTATTTAATAAATTGTCCCAAGGTTTGATACATTAGCAATAATTCAGGGCAGGATCGTGGCTCTACAACCTTCTACCCAAGCAATAGAGGGAAAGTTCATTTTCCTGTCTGGGTTTCATCTATTTCCTCATTTATAAAATAAGGGAAGGAGGGAGGTTGAATTCTACATCCTTTGATGTCTTTTCCAGCTCTGTGATTCTGTGGGGAAAGGCCCTCTGGGGTTCTGAGCTGCTTTGAGTAATAGTTTGAATGATATTTGGGTTCTGTCTAAACCATGTGAAAATAACTCCTATTTGACTTCTCCTAGGGAAGGCATTCTATGCTGTTTGAATTAGCCCTAACTCTGAATAAGCTTCACTATGTTGTTACAAAGTCAAGGTTTCCTGGACTGCCTCATTCTCACCCTAAATTCACTGGGAAAATTTGGAGACTTCCAAAGCCATCTTAGATATTTGAATGTGACCTGATATGATCAATGACCTAAATGAAACATCTGGCTTAACTTATATCTCAGTGCTTCAACAATCTATAATTCCATTGGTATTTATATCTCTCTACCAATAAACACTGCAATTCCCCTATAACTTAATGGATAGCCTTTAAGAGCTTCTATGACTAAAAAATGTGTCTCTCTATAACTAATCTGAAAACTATCCAAATTTACCTGAGCAAGACTTTTGGCAAAGTGGCTGAATGAGAGCTTGTGTCCAAGCCCAGCACCCCTTCAAGAAAAATAAAAAGGAAAGTGCCACGTTAAAAGATATATACACATACATACATGCACACATAGACACACATATTCATGTTTATATATGTATATATACATGAACGCACATATATGCATACATATACATGCACACACATTCACATATATACACTCAGATACATGTACACATGTATTAATATATGTATATGCATACACATACATACATACAGATACACATGCATATGCATATACATATGCATACACACTTGTTAGGAAAAAGGTATTAGACTGGAGGATTGTCCTTGGAGCTGGGCATGTGCCTGAGTCCTTCCTGGTTAGACATGTTCATTGCCCCCTTTTTAGAGGTCGAGGGGATTGCCCAACTTTATGGAAAGTACTCCAGTCCCAAACCCCCGCTAAAAAAAGTTTTACAAAAGTTAAAAGAACTTTTGCTCTTTCAATGACTCTATTAGAGGACATAATTAATTTGGGCACATTTTCCAATAATGCAGATTATAAACTATGTATGCAATTCTCCTTGTCTTCCTGGCAGTCCTACACAGAGGGTCAACCCAACATACCAAGGTCTTTTATCTCTTGATATTATATGAACACAAATGGAACATGTGGCTACTTTCAGTTTTTACCTCATTTAAAAAATGTGATTAAATTCTATTTTTCCTAGTTACACAGATTTTTGTAATAATATACTTCATATCACTTTTTCTCATATAATCGTTTGTTCATGATATTTTGTTGCCTATTCAGACCAACTATGAGATAATCCATTATCCTATGAGTAGCCCTTGACTTGAGTTCTTGAGAAACCATGATGTTTCATGTTCCATAGCCACTGAATACTACCACGACACTCTTTGTATTTAAAATCTTTTTAAGTGGATTTTGTTTTAAGCCATTAAAAGAACTGCAATTTTCCAACAGCAATTTAACCTTCTGTCCTTTCTTTCAAATTCTAGGACTAACTCTTTGTCCATCCACAGCAATTATTCAAGATATTTCAGGCTCAGCTCTATGTGTTTTCCATCTAACTATCTGGACCATAGATATTCTTCCTCTCCCCCTCCCCTGGTTGATAATCTAATTTATTTTGCTTGATTTAAGGTTTTATCTATAACTCTCTGCAATACTCCATGGCTCCCTGCAGTCATTACTGGGTCATCTAGAAACAGGAGAATCTGGAACATTACACTGTTGTGAAATTAATACTTTAGCCCTGCTTTATTTTGTTGTGCCTCCTGACAGATTATTATCACTGCAAAAACCTTCAGGTAATCTAACTTCCGCTAATATGAAAGAATTATGGGAAAATGCATTCTCATTGGAAAGAACACTGTTCCTAGATGGGACAATCTTTTGTATGGGGAATCTTACTTCCATTTGGATTGTTTAGCTCATGATAGTTTCAATTCCTTTGGTGACCATACAACTCAATGCTTTGTGCCTCAATAATCAGAAGATCATCAAAATTAGCTGTTGTCTTCCCAGGTATTTTATTATTTAATCATGTTTCTGTATTTTGGAAGGGAACCTTGAAGTTGGCATTTTGCTTTATTAATTTTTTTTGTCAACAAATCATATTCAGAGTGAGATCTTGTATTATTTACCCCTTTCAGTCAGTCACATGGCTATGAGTCTTTTGACAATAAATTATAGTTCGCTTTAGAACATCATTTTTAAAAGTTTGATTATTTTCCATCATAATTTTGTCAAGGCTTTCCTTGCTTTGTGGTAGTTTAATCTCATAGCAATTTTACAGAGATGGGAAAGCAGGCATATGAGCCAGCACTTACTGATTTTTTTTATTCCTTCTTTTCTTTTTTTGATAGTAATACTATCTGTGATTTTTTTTCCCCACAAGCCTCCATCATTCTTCCTTCTATACTTACCTCAAAAATTGATCCCTCAATATGCACAGACTGGTGTCTCCTCTTGCATACATCTTCTCAACCTAAGGGAAATGTAACCTAGCTCTCTTTCCCATCTTTATTTTCTTCCATGGCATTTCTATATCCTCATGTCATTCATTCAGAATTCTCATGTTAGAGACCAAGTGTGGTAGCTTCACTGTCACTGATAATGAAAAGAATGTTAGAGACATCTTTATGAATCTTTTCAATTTTTCATCTTTTGTTTACACTCTTTCCATATTCATTCTTATAGACCCTAACTTTTGGGGTGATCTAGCTTAGTTGAACATCTTGCCACGCTTTCTGGAAATTTGTTTCACTTTCCTCTTCTTCTCATTGCTCTATGAAGTGATACTGCCTCGAATCTTTCACCATCCTCATTCAATAAGCTTTTATTGTTGATGTTGAGTTGTTTCAGTTCTGTCTGACTCTTTATGACTCTATTTGGAGTAAGATTTTACAAATGAGTTTATGTTGTAAAACTGAGCTTCCCTTGCCTTCTAGAACTCTGAACTTGGTAAGAAGAAGACATGTTATCTGGCTGATATACCTTTTTAAGCCTATTTGGTTTGGTGATTAATTTCTGTTAAAACTCCTTAGCGATTGATAATAATCTGATGCAATTTCTGTTCTTTTATTCTTTCTCATTCCTTGGCCTCATCAAGCTTGTTTAAATATGTCAGGTTGTAATAGTACAATGTTGGTGCCAGAACTTTTTTATTTATTTGCATTCTGTTTTCTAATTTGCTATTGCTTTTGACCTTTATTCTAACAAGTCATTGGTTTGAGTGAATTCAAGAAACTATTTCCAAATGGAAGATATATGGAAGCCAATTCTCAGAAAAATAATTTAAATATATCATAAAGTGAGGAAGGTAGCTTTTGAACCAACCTAATATTATAACTAAATTCCATCAAACACTTAAAGAACAATCCCTAGACTCCTCAATTGAGTCTTAATATTTGAGGAACAAGGTAGCAGAGGTGTGATTTGAACATGGGTCCTGTGACTCTATTCCAGTATTATTTCTATAATGTAAGACTGCCTTATTCCTCTCCTGGCCCTGTTCCTAGCTCTCAGACTGTGTTAGCCTGTAATTTCTCTCTGCACCTGGGGTCTCCATGACTTGAAATATCCAACTATTTTTTTTGGCCTTCTCATTAAGGAACATCTCTCTGTAAGCCCTGTTTCCTCCCCATTGATAAGTCCTTCCATTTTGTAGAGAGATCCAAACTGACCTTCTTTCTCCTCTCATTCCTGTTCTTGACTTGAGGACTTCAAAACTATGCCTCCGGGTAGATTCATGCCCACACCCTACTCTCAATTTTCAGTAGCAACAGTAGTAGTTGTAATCATAGTGGTAGTAGTAATAGTATTAGTAGTCATAGAGATAGTAGTAATAGTAGTGGTAGTCATAGCGGGAAAAGGAGGAGAAAGAGGAGGAAGAGGAATGGGCCAAACTCATCATTAAATAGGAGAAGTAAAAATTGAAATGACTCTTAAGTTTCAGGTTTCCTGTACAGGTATTTTCTTCCAATCCTTCCCCTCTAGCCTCAGTCAGCCTCAGTCATGTACTCCTTCCTCCCTTAACACATACTCCCTCCCACCTCTTTGGATTTCTTGTGGAAACTCGGTCTTCCTTCCCTTGGTGAGCCAGCTCCAGTCTCACACCACCCAAGCTTTTGACTGAGCTCTTGCCTTGATTCCCACCCTTAGCATGTTCTCCAATGAAGCTGTTTTTCTGAATGTTCTCATTTAACTCTAAAAGCTTCTTGGACTCCTCTAAATAGTGCTTCAATGCTGTAACCAATGCATTAGAGAACCAGAGGTTTAAGCAACTTTAATTTAGGTGAACTGTCTCTTGTATAACTTACTACCTGTGAGAAAGTTGCAGGTTTAAATCCTATCTTGCAGAGATATTTCCAATAGGCAGTGAGTATTAAATGTTTTATATATTCACAGTGTTGGACTTAAGCTGTGATTTGAAGTGTCATGAAGTGAGATCCGGCAATCATCTGACCCTTTCTCATTTTTATGAATGATAGACTCTTTTTCACAGAAAATGCATAGCCTATGCCTGTGTCAATGATATTTGCTCTCTATTTCTCTCTTTCCCTCCCTCCTTTCCTCCTCTCTCCATCTTTCCTTCCCTTCCTTCCTTCTTTTTTTCCTTCTTTCTTTTCCTTCCCTTTCTTTCCTTTTCCCCTCTATTTCTCTCTCTCTTTAAACCACCATCAGTAGAGAAAGGCCTTCACTGAAGGTGTTTACAAAAATAGCTCACACCCATACAGCACTCTAAGTCTTACTTTGCCCATAGCCCTGATAGGCAGATAATGAAAACATCCCTGTCTTCTAAAGGGCCACCTAAGATGGCCCAATGGATAGAGATCTGGGGCACAAGTCAGACAGAAATGAGTTCAATTCCAGTTTCAGATATTTATTAGCTATGTGACCCTGGGCATGCTGCTTAATAGTTGTTGACCTCTGTTTTCTCAACTGGGGATGGGGATAATATCCCTTACCTTCCAAGACTGTCATGAGGGATCAAATGAGATAATATTAAAAAAATGCTTAGCACAGAACCTGGCACAAACCAGGTTCTTAAATTCTTATTTGCTTCCTTCCTCATTTTTGGAGAAGGAAACTCATGCTTGGCTTGGTGAAGTGAGTAGGCCCGTGGACACTGAACCATTGTCACAGAACCAGCAAGTGCAAGAGTTAACACCTGACTCCAAATGCAGCATTCTTTCCGCTGCATCTCCAATATCAATTAAGATAGGATTGGTGGTCAGTCATCCAGAAAAATGTGTTTTGTTAACTCCGGGGAACGAGATTAGTCAAAGGAGAGAATTCTCAAGAATTAAATGTGTAAGAATGTGCTACAAATAGCAACATGAGCACAAAAAAAAAACGTAAGTGTCAGGCACATTTTTTAGGGGGAAGGAGTTTTTAGGGGTTTTATCAATGAAGGGACAGTAGTGTCCTTGTAAATGTTTAACAATCGACTCGCCGAAAAAAAAGTACACTCAACATGCTTTTGTTTTTAATCTCTATTATTATCATTTCTCCATCACTTTCTAAACTCTGCACAATCAACAAAACAATAATATAAGCTCTCATGTGTATTGTTTGCCAATTTTCAAGGTATAAATGCTCACACTAAAAATTTAACAGTCAACTCTCCAGAACTGGTTTGAGTTGGCTCCAGCAAACTTCTGGGAACTCCCAATGTGCATACATCCTCCAGCAAAGCAGATCTGCTATTCCTCTGTAAATTTTAGTCTTAGAGAGTTAAGATAACCTGGGGCCCTCTATAAGTTAGGGTTCAGAACTCTGTTTTGTGTCATGAACATGTTAAGCCCATGGCTTTCTTCTCAGAATAATGTTTTTAAATCTGTAAAATAAAATGCATAGACTTAGAAAGGAGAACAATTACATTGAAATAGGAATGTATTTTTTTTCCCCATCTGAGTTCACAGATCCTCTGAAATTTATCCACAGGCCTCTGAATCCTAGGTTAAGAGTTCTTCATGTAGGTGATTTGCTTATGGTCACGTAGCTAATATATGGCGGAGAAAATATTGGAAGCCACATCTTGCTGATTCAAAGGCCAGCTCAGCTGGTTGTTCATTATCCCATACTGCATATATCACCAAATAAACCATTCCTTGAAAATGTCTATTGTTGTACAATGGCAAAGATGATAGATTTGGATTTAGGGAACCTGCCATTGCCATGTACTGTGCATACTAGGGCAGTTGACCTAATCTCTGCAAGCCACCCATTTCCTCACATATAAAATGAAGGATTTAGATTAACTAACCTCTAAGGTTCCTTCCAACCTTAAATCTGTGATCTTATGGTTTCTATCACTGGCCATTTTCTTTTCAAATAACCTAAGGCTCTAAATGGGATGGTGTTTCTATTGGTAATGAAGGGGTTAATAATCAATCAAAGGAACAACTGTGTGAGTCTTACCTAAAGGGGGGAAATTCAAAGGTGACTGCAACCAAGTTAAATATCTTTCTCCTCTTTTTGATGCTTTTTTTCTGCGTTGTCTCAAGTGGGAAGCTCATTTCCATAAGGACATTTTGTGAATCTCATCGCTATTCTATAACCCCTGTTTTTCCCCAAGACAAAATTCCTCAGAGTAAAATTGTTCAAGTCTTTGAATGACATTTGAATGTCAGAAAAGGTTTGATTAGGAAATCAAACTTGTTATGCCTGAGCTCTGGGAGCTGAGCACAATGATGAATTTTAAAGCCATCCTGAGAACTAAGGGTGGGCACACCTGTGAAGCTCTAATGTCCTTCTCCGCTCCCTTCCCCTTTTCTCTCTCCCCCATATCAATATTTGGATAATTACCAAAGTATAAATGAGGCTTGGTTCCTATAACACAGCAGTCACTCCACAGGACTCAAAGAAACTCCTTTTGACAGCTCAGTCACACTGGGCTGATCATGGGTGGACGGCAATTCTCAAGTAGCATCTTGGTAGACTCAGGCAAAGTAATTTCCTTAAATCAGATGGAGCAGAACCATTCAGAATTCACATGAGCTCAAGGAGAATGTCACAATGCCAGAGTTTCTGCCTTGGAAATGCCATAGCTGACAGACATAGGTGCCATCTCCTCCATGGAGCCTTTTCAGACTGGGACCCTCTTCTCAAGCTCAAAGTTAATGATTTTTCCTCAAATTTTCCATAGAACTTTATTTTGGACTTCTTGCGATCGTATTTTTCTGTATGCCTGGTTTTTGCCACCATAGGTTCTCATTTGCCCTTAGCATTTATAGAACACTTTGAAGTTTATGACAGCCACCATTACTTCCCTGTGTGATGGAGGAATTATTCCTATTTTCCAGATGAATAACCTGAGGCTCAAGTAAGTTAATTGACTTCTCCAAGATCAAAGGACTAATGATCTGTCAGAAACAGAATTTGAACTTTAAGCTCTTCTGATTCCAAAGTCACTGTTATTTTTACTATGTCAAATTTCCTCTCTGTTTTTATATCTCAAAGTCTAGCACAGAGCACTGAATATAGTAGTTACAAATTAAAAATCTATGGAGGGGTGGTTAGGTGGAGCAGTGTGTAAAAGCACCGGCCCCAGAGTCGGGAGAACCTGCGATCAGTTCCGACCTCAGATACTTAACATCCACACAAAAAACCTGGCCATAAAACTGGCCATGTAACCTTGAGCAAGTTACTTAACCCCAATTGCTTTAAAAAAAATCTATGGAAAAAATGAATGCATGAATAAAGATTGGAGCAGCAGTATCATGCCCCATGTGGTAAACCCTGAGTTTTTTACTTCTTAGTGAGGAAGAATGGTAAATACATAGAAAGAATGTTAACAATTGAATAGGTATATTTCATTATTTGTTTGTTTGTTTTGCTTTTTGGAGGGGGGAAGGTAGGGCAATTGGGGTTAAGTGACTTGCCCAAGGTCACACTGCTAGTGTTTGTGTTAAGTGTCTGAGGCCAGATTTGAACTCAGGTTCTCCTGACTCCAGGGCCAGGACTCTATTCACTACACCACCTAGCCACCTGTATATTTAATTATTTAGCAGAATTCTATACATAATAAACAGCGATAAAGTCTGGACAATTGAATTCTATTCCAGAATCATGTATATGCCTAGACACAGGCATGCACTGCAAAATGTTGTCTGAGCATTGTTATTACATTGTATTTAAACCTCAGCAAAGGTCCAAGAAGCCCTGCTGACTATTCATTTCTGACATAATTTCTTTGTATCTCCCCCTGTAATATTGTTTTACCTAAGGTTGGGTTTTCCCAGAACCATCATTCAGTGTTAGTTAGGCATACTCATGTATTATTTCTACCAGTAACACAAATATAAGCAATAATACAACAATTCTGAAACCAATAAACTTTACTCTTATTTATTCTTTTCTTGTCCCCTTCTCCTTCTTCAAGTTCTAAATCAGAGTTCAATAGACTATTTTCTTATATTTCTCAAGACCTGTTACAGATGAAAGCATAAATTTAAAGATCTTTTATTCTCTTTTTAAAAATTATTTTATATAATATTTTATTTCCCCCCATTACATGCAAAGACAAATTTTTAACTAATTTAAAATAATTCTTGAGTTCAAAATTTTCTCCCTCCCCAAAATGGTTAGCAATTTGATATAGGCTATGTATGTAGAATTATGTAAAACCTATTTCCACATTATTCATATAGTGAAAGAAGGAACAGAACAAAAGAAAAAAAAATGAAAAATAAAGAAAGCAAAAAAATAGTATGCTTCAATCTGCATTCAAACTCCATCAATTCTTTCTATGGATGTGGATAGCATTTTTTATTATTTTATTATTAATTTAATCCTTTGAGATTAAGACCTTTTATTTTCAAGCAAAACGGGGACACTTTATTTTTTTAAAAGTCAGTCAAACAAACAATTTTCTTAAGTATTATGTTTTGCAAGGATTCTGCTTCTCTGATCCAGAAAGACTTCCTTTAAGAGCTTAGGTGGGAAACTACTAATATTACAAAATCTATCATTTATTCCTCAATCTATCATATAGTAAACAGAAGGGAACAAACATTTGCTGTGTCAAACTCTTGGCAAATATTAATTCATTTGATCCTCATGATAAAAGTGTTGTATCTAAATTCTGATGACCCAAGTAAATATCTTCATTTAGTTACTCACTACCTCTGTGATCTCTCAACTCACTTTGGTATTCAGTTTCTTTAAATTTAAAAGGAGTAGGTTGGATGAGGTGACATCTAAGATTCCTTCCAGTTCTAAATATGTGATCCATTGTCTCAGTCTTGAGGGATGTGCATAAGCACAGACATCTTTTGATGAGATTCATTTGCTTGTTTAGCTTATAAAGCCAATTTCATTTTACTATAATCCTATCTTTGGTGTAGCAGGGTCTGGGTGTGCAAAGAACTAATTGGTAAGAAGCAGAATATGAAAGAAGACGTAACATAAGGTAGAATGAATAGTACAGACAACTAGTACTTCATTTAAGTAGAGTCATGAAATCAAAAATTATCTTAGAATTCTTTTCCTCATGTCCCTTTTCATATAAGCTCTAAAATCCTTCATGTGAAGGAGTATTTTGAAGAAAAAAGGAAGACAGGGAACTTTCCACCAATGTTTTCTTTCCTCAACTTATTAAATCCAATTCATTCTTTCTTCTCCGGGAAGTCTTTTCCAATCTTTCCAGCCAGAAGTAATATTTCTTTCCTTAGTTTTCATGTAGCATTTTATAATTTACTTAATTCAGGGTTTCATGAATTTAAAACATATTATAACTGTATTTAAACATAATTGATTTCTTTTGTAATCCTATGTATTTTATATTAAGCACTTAAAAAATATTCTGAGAAGGGGTCCATAGGCTTCCCTAGAATGCCAAAGAGGTCAAAAAAAAAGGTTTAAGAACTTCTTTGAGCTTGAATACCATCCATTATTATGGATCCTTCTTAAAATACATTCTTTACAGATATGGCAACTGAGATGTATCAAGGTTAAGTTACTTGCCTGGGTGTCAGCCAGTGTCTGAGATGGAATTTGAACATAGGTCTTCCAGAATGCAGATCTGCTGCTTCACAGGGGAGAGGCCATCTATGTCTAAAAATGTTTCAGATATATTCTTTATTACTTCATTTATGACTAAGTTCAGATTTTCAGGGCATATCATTCTAGGCTGCACCCCCAAGTTTCCTTGCTCTGTGGAACACATCATTTCACTTCTTCCTGCATTTTTCATGTTCATAGAATGGTCTTGTGTTCTTCAAGCATATTTTCCTTCCTATTTGAAGATTCTCTGGGTTTGTAGAATTTGTTGCTTCTGAACTGAGCAGTTAAATTTAACTGCTCTGTGTTTTAGAGTTTACAGTCTTAGGGTTTTTTTTTTTCTTGTGAAGGTGATCTATGAATACTTTCACTTGATATTTCATTTTCTCTGCTCAGAAATTCTGGGCAGTTTTCTTGTACTATTTCTTGCCTTATTTGTGTTTAAGTTTTTTGGCTTGTATTCTTTTGGGAGACCTATCATTTTTAGTTTATCTATGTATATCCTCTCTTTGAGATTAGCATATTTTGATTGAATAGAGGAAATATTTTCTTTCAGTACTTTCAATTTTTGCTTCTATTATTCTAGATTTTTTCACTTCTGTACTTATGCATTCCAATCCATTGAAATGAAAGAAAATCCAGAAGACAAGCAAAATGATAATATTCAAAGAAACATGTGCTCTCTGTAAGCAAAACACATTAATCTTAAAGATAGGATATATAGAAACAGGCCAAAGATTATTGGTCCCCCTAGAAGAAACATGATAATCATTTGTTCTCTCTTTTGTTTCTTTGGTGATATTTGACATCACAAATTCAAGTTTTTCTGTTTAGCTAATTATTTCTGTTGTGCAGTACATGAATCCTTTTCTCATAATCCTCATTTATCTTTTGAACAATTCAGAAACAGCATTTTATGGTTTCATGCATTCCTCAAATCCCACAAGTTCTTCTGTCTCATCAAGTATTGAGTCAATTTTCCTTGGTTTTGCAGCATTTATTCATAGAGTCCTAAAGTCATTTATTAACTGGAATCCAAATTTCCTTCTGTCAATGTTTTTCCTTCCCTTTTGATTTACCTGGTTATGTTCTAGGTCTTTGAGTTTTTTTTTTTCACTTGTGAGATCTTTGCTAATTTCAGGTCCTCCCACTCCTCTATTTTCCCCTATTATTCACTTTTTGACTTGCTTCCCTCTGATGGTGGTTTCTTTGAGGGTTTAGCTTCCTGCTACACAGAGCAATCCATTTCTCATCAACGTAGATATCTGACCTGGTGACTTTTAGGGAGATAGAAGAATTGGTTCTTGTTGGATGCTGGGCTCTTTCTCTCAGGCTTAGTAGAGTGCCCTATATAGTCTTGCACAGAGTGCCTCCCCCTTACAGCCCCCACCCCCTTCAGTATCCTGTCCAGTGACCTCTTTTCTTCAGTGTCTGGACAGGCAGTTCAGAGCATTGCAATGTTGGTTCTATTGCAACTCGGGATTTCTTTTTGTCCTTTGGAGTTTGGATCTACAAGACTCTGGGGATAGAGAAGCATGTGGAGTTGAACTCTCTTTCAAGTTTAGTCATGTCCTATACCTTTCCCCCTGTTTTTTATTCTCCTGCAGATAACTTTTATAGCAGAGTGCTGCCAGGGCACTGGCTACTGAGGTTCCAGCAAGCTTATGCATTCTGGAACCCACATTTCTATGGCAGTGGAAAGAGAGAGGAGGAACCATTGTGTGAGGTTGAGTTTTGTTGCAAACCTGTGGATAGGTCCTTGGGCCAGCTGGTTCTATTTTGATGCTGGTAGTATAGTGGGTAGTGAGGGATGATGGGATCCTGAGTGAGCTCAACGTAGGTATTATTTCATGGTGTTTCTATCTTGCCTTCTTTTGTGGTTTCTGGTGTTCTAGACCACAAAGAGAGCTGAAGTTACTTTATCTTTAATGTATAGATTCAGTTTGGGAAGCTAAATTTAAATTTTTCCAAGTTAATACTGAGCTGTTCATCAAAAACTGGTTGGTTACTAGACGGCAAATTCTTTGACCATGGCAAAGCATAGAAAATAGTTTGCACTATGCAAGAAATTTATGTCAATAGAAATAGCCAAAGTTGTTCCTCCCCTCCCAACCCACACCCCGTACCCCCATCACTTGAGCATTTGTTGCGACCTCTTGTCCTCTGATGGCTTTATTTCACAGAACACATTTTCTTTGGCAGGAGGTTCAGTGGAATTTGGTTTGCCCTATGTCAGTTGGGAAATTTCATTTGAGTTAGACATTCCTCACCTTACCACCATTAGCCTCATCAGCTTGGACTGCTTTCCTGCTGACAGCCATGGAAGCTAAACACAGAGCTGTTGCTTTTTGCTCTTCTCTGCAGTCTAGTCAGAGAGATGACAGGTAGGGAGTCTTTGACGGGGTTACTCACCGGCAGTTAAGTTGTTTGTTAAAGTATTCCACCCCCTTGGGATGCCAGAAATCTCACAGATTTTCAAAAGCCTAGAAGATATTCCAGGGCCTTATATATTACATTTGCTCAGTCTGTCTAAACTCAGACTATCCTAGGAACAAATTTCCAAAAAAAAAAAAAAAATTCTTCATGAATTGTCTGGTGACTGTCCCCTAGAGAAAGATTGTAGCCAGATATGTTGATCTCTATTTGCCTTGTACTGTCCAAAAGGCGTGGTGTGTAGCCTCATGATGTCAATACTTATGTTTGATCACAGGATCATAAATTTAGAGTTGGAAGTGACCTTAGAGGCCATTAAGCCCAATTCCTTCATTTTCCAGGTGAAAAAGTGAGGTTAAGGGATTTGATCAAGATCACACAGCTAGTGAGTAACAGAGGCAGGATTCAACCACAAGTCTTCCTGACCCCAAGGCCTGGAAACGCAAGGGATGAATGCAATGGGCCTTCTCTCTGAAGCTGAATAGGTGAAGGCTGAATGTTAGAATTGTCTGGAGTTAGAAAATTCCCAAGTTAGCTATAACAGTAGTCCATGCTGTCTTGACCCTCATCTACATATTTCCAGAATTTTGGCAACTCATAAGCTCTCCAGCTCAGTAAAACAGAACAAAAAAAAAGACAAAAAGAAAAAAAAACAGATTGCATAAACCTGCAGACCAACAATCATACCAGCAATTAGGAAGTAGGGAAAAGGAGCAGATTTAAAAAATCTATCAGCATCCCATCCACCTAAATCATTCCTATCCTGAAAAGCTTTTTGGTTTCACACCTCCTTCTAGGAAATGAACAATGAAATTCTGTGCAGTATACAGAACAAGATGTAAATTCACCAGAAATAAAAAGGGCATAGTAATTCCAAAGTAATTTTCTATTTTAAATATTTTATAAAATTGACAACTAATTATTTTATTAATATCTTCATGAATAAACACCAGGGAAACAATGAAAATGAAGCACTATTGCCAGTAAAGAAGACAAACAAAAACCAAATAAAATGAAGGAAAAGGTCTTTAACTGTATATGATAACTTCCCAAAAAAAGATTTCAAGGAGAATCCTGAATCAGGGACACAAAAGTAATTTAATATATCATTTGATGCGAGATTAACCTTGGACAGGATCATAGTACAAATGGAACCACTTTGAAATAGAACTCTGGGCAGAAGAATGGTTGGATAGTAACAGCTAAAAGAGCTAATGCTTCTGCTGGGTTTAATAGAAACATAGTTTATAGAGGCAGGAAGGTTAGAGTCCTTTGATAATTTACCCTGGTCATACACCACTGGGAGACTTGTGCTCAGCTCTGGGTAGCATGTTTCAGAAGGGGTAATGACGAGCTAGGAAGGTGACAAAGGTGGTGAGGATATGCAGCACTATGCTATGTAAAGATCTTTTGAAGGGCTAAGAGTTGTTTGAGATGGAGAAGAGAAAAGTTAAAAGGGGGTCAATGTCTTCAAATGTTTAAAAGATTAACAAGTATAATAGTGGTAGGTATGTTTTGGACTTTAGTGGGAAGATCTAGGACCAAGGGATGGAAATCACCAGAAGTCAGATTATAGTTTCATATTCCTAAAAGACTTCAAGCTGAGACTGAGCACTTGCTTCCATTTTAGAATAGACTCACAATTTGGATAGAGGTAAACATAGCATAGTATGTGGATACATGATTTTGATTTTTTTTTTGGCAAAAGTACTGCCTCTTGTTGAAAGACTAACTTTTCTGCACTTCTGCAGGTGGTCTTTGAGAGATGTGGTGGACCACAAATTCACCCATCTGTGGCCACCTGGTGATGAGTTTATTGACCTAGAAATTGGTCTTTGGATGATATTCATACAGTGTTTTGTTGGGTGCTAAAGTGATATCTTTCCTTCTTGGTAGGCTTGTTAGAGTTTCCTTTCTTTCTTTCCCTTTAATGTCTTATTCACTATCCCTTGACAATATAAGCTAAGGCTTTGCTGATCACCAATCCTTTCTTGAATCTACCACCTCTTTCCTCTAATCCTTTCTGTTTCTCTGTTGAGGTACACCAAAACTCTTTGTACTGCAGACTCTTTACATGTGTGTCTGTGTGTGTTCCAAACTTTTTTGACCAATTTAGATGAAGGTGAAGATTAAGTGCTACCCACTCCCACAGCAACTTGTACATTTGTTATGTTTCTTGTTGTGGAACTCAGTTATGTAAGGTAAGATCCTCTCTCTTTTGTTCTGTTCCTTCCCCCTTGCCTAGCAGTGTATTCTTGCCCTCCATTCTTTTTATTTTTTCTCTGAAAAAATAAGAAAATCACATCTAGATTTTCTATCTAACTTGACTACCTCTTTGACCCTTTATGACATTTGGATTTTGTAAGGATGGTTTTATCATCTTCCTAACCTTGGAATGTAAACAGTTCACTCATATAAAGTCCTTTCTGATTGTTCAATTTCTTTAACCTTTCGTTTTTCTCAACTCCATTATTTGTATTTCAAAGTTCATTTTCAACTCCTTTTCTTCATCAAGAATGTTGGAAGGTCTTCTATTTCATGAAAAATTCATTTTGTCTTTTGTAGGATTATACTCAGTTTTTCTGGGCAAGTTATTCTTGATCATATACACTTATCTTTTGCTTTATGGAATACTTAATTCCATATTTTCCACTTCTTTTTTTAATCATTTTTTTTTGTTTTAGATTTGAATACTAAAACTTAAATACATAACGAGAAAAGATAAAGAAACCTTATAAACTTAAATATTGAAACTAAATATAAAATAAAAGAAAAATGTCATGTGCACAGCAGATTGTAAGAGAGGATCCAAAATACATAGCAATACATTTCCATTTCAAGAAAGCCTACATATTAAATACACATTGTGTTGAAAGCTGTTTATTCATCTTTTCTTTGCTTCCATCTAGGTTTTCCTTTGTTCTCTGCTGTACACTTTTTACTTTGTTCACCCTTCCTCCCCATTTCCTCCCAGGCTACAATTAAGCACAAATACATTTCTATATAGATTTTGATATCTATATATATATAGATATAGATACATATATAAACATATATTTTTTTCCTGAGAGATTCTACTCCTAATCTTTGTTTTTATGTTTGTTCAAATCTCTTATTTCCTATCTCTTCTGATTCCACTACTTTACTTCTACCTGCTACCTTGCCCTCATTATTTAACTTTACCTCCCCAATGATCTCTCCCTTATCCTCCCATTCCCATTAATCTAAATACCTCTCTTTATCTCTCTTTAACCTAGTCCCTCACCTTCCCGTCTAAAGATCCCCCCTTATTCCCTCTCCCCTCTATATACCCTCAGCATTTTATTTTTCTAAGTTTAAAAGACATTTATACTCTTCTAGATGCATAGCTATTTTTCCCTCTTGAACTCATTCCCATGAAAGTAGGTTTCCAGAACTAACAGCCTTCCTCCCCGGTCTAATTGGTCTATATCAGTTCTTCCTCTTGCACCTCATTTATATAGGATGACTACTCTTTTAGCTGTTCCTAAATGGTTTTACTTTTTGAAGTCATATCATGCTCAGGACTACACCAATCTTTCTTATGAACTACCCAATTATTGATAACAATCTTAGACACACATTTTGCATTTTATATACGTAAAAGGCAAACAGTCTGTCCTTATGGAATCATTTGTAATTGGTCTTTGGAATGTACCTTATATTTCTCTTGGCTGTTGTATATAAAATTTTCTATTAAGCTCTGTTTTTTTCAAGTCTGATGATTCATTAAACATCCATTTTATTCTATTCAGAATTATGCTTTGCTGGGTTTGATATTTTAAGCTGGAACCCCAGTTCTCTTGCTCTTCAATATGTACTTTTCCAAGAACTACAATATTTTAGTGTTGTTACTGCTTGGTCCTGTGTGATTCTGATTGTGGTACCATATGTAAATTGCGTTTTACTTTCTACTTGAGCTAGGGGTTTTTAAATTTGCCTATAATACTCCTGTGGGTTTTCCTCATAGGATCTCTTTCAGGTGATGATCTACTTTCTCCTCTTGTTCTAATGCTTTAGGATGATTTTCTTTTACTATTTCTTGTACTATTGTTTCAAGATTCTTATTTTTGATCATAGCTTTCAGGTAGTCCAATTATTCTTATGTTTTCTCTTCTTGATCTGTCCTCTGGATCAGTTGTTTTTCTTATGAGATGTTCCACATTCTCTTCTATTTTTTTTTATTCTTTATAGTTCTTCTATGATTTCTTTTTGGGCAAGTGACTATTTGACACTACTCTTTGGGGTAGAAGAGGGTTTCTTCGCTTCACTGTCCTCCTCTGAAGATGAACTTCAGTCTTCTCTATTCCCATTGTACCTGTATATGGTTGGATTCTTCTTTGTGCAATTCTTTGGTAATAGTTTAATTTTTGCCCTCTAGTCCTGGGATATAGGGGATGATGCCTCTGGTCTCGGATCCTCCTTCAGTTCTGCTCTCTGACCTTGAACCCAAACCAAGACTTCCAGTCTCCTATAAGTGCCCACAGAGAGTGGTGTCTGTGTCCTGTTGCTTCTGCACTCATCAGGTGTGTGCTGATTCTTCCTCTCCCTCACTGCCTCCAATAGCACAACTAGATCTGGCATTCCTTCTCAACAGTGGTTGCCTTGATCTTCCCCAGCTCAGACACTCATGGGTAAAAGATCCCGTGGCTTCAGTGTAGGTATCCTCCTTGCCCAGCTAACCCCAAAACTTGCTGCTTGTTGTTTAAGTGGTCCCTATCCTGGAGCTCTTTACTCTTCACATGCCCTTTTCAGGATTTGTCTTCAGATCTTCTCTGATTGTCCCAGGAGGACTCCTGCTCTGCCTTTTGTTTATTTTTACCACTCAACATTTTCCCATAGATGCTGTTTTATCTCTCTTGTGGAGGAAAATTTTGAGATCTTGGAATTTTCTCACCTATTTTACCATCTTCCTAGGATCTTCTTCCCATGTCTTCCACTTCTTTTTAAAGGTAGCTGCTAAATCTTATTTGATCCTCATTCCCCCAGTATTTGATTGATTCATTTCTGGTTGTTGAAGATTTTTTTCATTTATATGGAACCTTTGAATTTTGGCAATGACAATCCTGGGAGCTTTCATTTTGGAGTTTCTTTCAGGAGGTGAATGGTGGATGATTTTTGTTTTCATAGTGTTCTCTTATTCTGACATGTCTAGGCATTTTTCTCCTGATATCACCTTTCAGAATTCACAGTGACAATCAGAGCAAGACCCTAGTGAAGCAAGATGTTATGTGAGCCTCAATGATTTTTAGTTCCCATCACTTTAATTCATTGACACTTATTAAGCATTTGCTATCTTCAGGATCCTATGCTAGGTCAATAATTATATTCATTTAGAATTGGTAATATAGAAAAGTTATTTTTATGATTATGCTATATCCAGATTGTAAGCTGTGCTCCAAATTCCTTTAAAATCCACATTTTTTGGTCACAAGTATTTTGAATTTTAATTATATGTCCAGATTGAAAGATAGAATTAGGAAGATTCTATTACTATTTTTTTTTTAAAAAAGCATCATTATGCATTAAAACCTTGTAATACAATACCTGATTGCATGGATCTGAATACATTATTTAAGGGGATGATAAATGAGCATACTGGAAAGAACTCATTTGAATATTATCTCATCTATAACATGATTGCATGCTTCAGAACACAAGTATTAAATTAAAGGAAAGCTCCAGCATATAACCCTTATTTGGTATATTAAAAACAACTTGTCCAATTTTTAAAAATAAAGAAAATTTAAAACTGGAAGTAATTTTAGAGGTCATCCAGTCCAGCACTCTATTTTACAGATTGGGAACCAATGTCTAGAGAGGACTTAGTGACTTCCCAAGGTCACTCAGCAAGTGTCAGAGTTGAGATTTGAATCCTGTTCCTCTGAGTTTAACTGAAGCACTTTATCCATTGTGATAGCCTACTTCCTTTCAGTTAGTGATATACCCAGGGTGATCATTTTAATAATTCTTTCAAGCTCTTGCAACATTAATAATACCAACTTATACTTACATAACTTTTAAAATAATATTTTATTTTTCCCAATTACATGTTAAAAATTTTAAATGTTTTGTGTTTCAAATTCTCTCAAAAAAACTTTTCATCCATGACCTCATGATCATATGAATTACTTGGACCACCTATGTAATTCTATTTTTCCTTTGGCTTCCCTTTCTTCCGTTTCTGTTAAATCAAGTGACACATTCCTCCAGGAGCAGTTTGAACCATAGCATTGTAAAAATATAATTTAATAAATATAAAAGAAATTCCTCTCAGAAGTTCTTCTATGAAATCTACAACAACAGACACCATCATAGGCAGTGAATGCTTGGTCCTATGCCACTAAGCTTTGTGGTGCTGAATTATATCAAAGACAAAAATTATATCAATTATATCAAAGCCTCTCTTCTGGCCATATCCTAAGGGATCACTAGTCTTCTTTGTTCTTTACTGATTTCCATAGCTTCTCATTGGCTAGGTTGAAACCATTCCTCATCCAATAGCTTAAAGGAATAGCATATGAAGATACAATTGTTTTGGCTTTTGTGTCTTTACTCATCATTGCCATCACAATGCAAACATTTTCCTCCATTGACCAGCATATAGGAAGATTTTTCAGACTCCTAGTTCATTCATTCATTCATTCATTCATTCATTCATTCATTCATTCATTCATTCATTCATTGACTCATGTCAATATTTATTAAGTTTCTACTCTGTAAAATGTAATGGGTCAGATGTTGGAAGAAATATAAAAATAAATAAGACTTCTTTTATGGAGCATAAAGTCTAATGTGAGAGGTAGAAAAAAGGATAAATATAAACCATAATATAAATAAGAGTATAAGTAATCAAAATAATACAATATAAAATATTAAAAAGGTAAATATAAAAGTACTCAAAAGTTCATATTTTAGAGAGTTTTTGGACTGACAAGACATTTTCTTCACAACAAACTTGTGACGTAGATAGGACAAGTCTAATTTTCATTTAACAGATAAAAAGAACTGATGCCCAGAGAGTCAAAGAAATTACTCACACCCAGTGCCACCACTGGATTTTTGAATCAAGTCTCTCCTAATTTGAAGTCCAGTGTTTTTTCCACTCTGTCACAGGAATATAAATTAGAGCACAATGTGGGCATACACTTCTGCCATGTCAGAAGAAGGACAATTCACTTTCAGCTGGCCAGTGGGAGGGGGTGGTAAGCATCAAAGGAGGTTTCCTCAAGATGTTGCCATTTGACTTGAGTTCTGAATTAGCAAGGTGCAGGGAAGAAAGACATTCCAAAAGCATATAGAGGTGTAAGTAAAGGAATGGAATATAGAACTATATGACAGAGACTGAGAGTTAATAAAAAAAGAAGATAGACGATATCTATAAACCAGAGACAAGGGTAGATCTACAATGAATATGAACACATACTGTGTTTTACCCACCTTTCATTTATCTCTTTTTCCCAACAGTAACTGCTAACAGAGGAGTAACAGCTTCTAAATGAAAACATTAGTATGACAAGTGTCGCAGTTTATATTGAAACCGAAAGATGCCACATTCTCAGGTCGTTCCTGAGATGGCATACTCTAGACAGTCAGTTGCTCTATTGCATTCCAACATTCTTTTACAGCAAGTGATAAAACAAAAGAAAATTGGCTCAATCTTTACAAGAATTTGAAAGACTTTTTGTGTGAAGCCGGCAAATGTTGAGCAAAATATCCTGGATGTGCTCTTTTCACGACTCCTTTCCCTTCAAGTATTAGGCTTAGAACTGGGACCTCAGCAACAGGCAACTTGAGTGCAACCGATGGGATCTGGAGAATGAGCTTGCACAGGCATTTTAATCCTTTTGTGGATCGGAGCTTTGGGTTTCTTTATCTAGAGAAATCACAGGAATGCAGTGAGAGACATGGGGCCCTGCTTCTTGGAGTTCACACTGGTAGATTACAAATGAAGCTCATTGACCTCTCACACTTGGAGCTTGAGGGTTTCAAAGCAGGATTCTCTAAGCACGAATCTGGGATGGAAGGGGAGGGGGTGGAAATCTGAACCAGAGTCATTATTGTATTATTATTGTAATTATTGCTGTATTATTGGTCCCACAGTTTAAGTTGGCCCTGGGAAATTTTGATTTATTCTTTCTATAAAAAAAGAAGGAACTTTCCATCATAATTCAGTAGTTTGTAGCGCACAATGAGGTTTTAATGTGTTAATAAGGCAAACACCATAAAATTGTGGACATGCCCTTTACGAAATGTGAAAGAGTGCCTTGACTGAATCAGAAGGGGCAATGTGATTGGCTGAGCAGAGGACCTGCCACGTAACTCAGGACTATTATGAGGCTGAATTGCTAGTTAATTTACCAGCAAATTTCAAGTCATGAACTAGAAGGGAAGGACGAACCAAACTGCTGAGAATCACCCTGAGCTATGGCGACAAGACACAAGGGAGGATTCATTTCTCCTCTTTCCCAGTCTTCCCACCCACTCTCACTGACCCTGTCACCTTGAAGTGAACTGTTAGGGAACACTGCATCCAGTAGAGTAGGTATGCACACTCTAGACAAATATGGATACAGGAAAAGAAATACTTAAGGGGGAGTGGAAACAGCTTTAAGGAATAGGGACACCTGGCAAAAGAGAAGAGAGTCAGTTATGGAAAGAAGCAGACCTAGGAAGCCAACCTTGTTGCAGAGTTAGTACACACAAGGGTTTCAGTTTAGGGGGAGTGGGAAGTAAGTATTTATAAAACACCTACTATTTGCCAGGCACTATGCTAAGCCCTTTACAAATATTATGTCATTTGATCCTCATGAGAATCCTAGTAGTACTATTGTCATCTCCATTTAACATTTGAGGAAACTGAAGCAAATAGTACATAAGTGAATTGCCCAGGGCCACAGCTAGTAAGTGTCTGAGGTCAGATTTAATCTCAGATCTTCCTGACTCCAGGCCCAGTGCTCTATTCACTGTAACACCCAGGATTATATGGAGAAGTTCTAAGCCCTATCGTACTGGGATTTGTGAGTCTGTCATACTTTGTCATATGTATATCCTACATGTGTGCCTTATAATATAATATAAATTGGTCTGTGTTCAAGTCCCCTCTTTTATTGATGCTGGGTTTACTTGTGATATAATGCATCCAGGGTTTATTGGGGGAATATTTTGTAGCTACTCTTCTTACAATGCTATTTTAGTAATTCCCTTGCTAATAGACTACTGGTTTATTTCTTTTTTTTTTTTTTTTAAAGCAATTGGGGTTAAGTAACTTGCTCAAGGTTACACGGCCAGGTGTTTCTGGGTGGGTGCTAAGTGTGTGAGCCCGGGATTCAATCTCCAGGTCTTCTCAACACTAGAGCCGGTGCTCTTACTCGCTGTGCTACCTGGCCACCCCTACTGGTTTATTTCTAATGGAGAGAGTACCAATGAAGAATCATGAGCTACAGTTTTAGGAATGCAGAGCACAGGGATACTCTGAGAATCAAAGGTGGTAGCATCCTCTGACAACTCATGCTGTGAGTGTTAGCCCATTAGATTGTAAGCTCCTTGAGGGCAGAAATTCATTAAAGTGCTGGAGGGGAGTCCAACCATGAGATTGTCGGAAAGCTTTCTGTGAACACTTTGTAGTCCCAGCACTTGGCACAATACCTAGCACTTTGTATTTAAAAAATGCTTATTAACTGACCAAGGGAAAGTTAGAGGAGTACTCCCAAATGTGGTGATACATTCCTCTAGTTGAGGGGAGAAGTAGAAAGACATGGGATGGGAGAGAGATGAGTATGATATTTCACCTCAATTTACAAGCTAAATACAGATGGAAAAGCCTCAAACTAGCAAATACTCCAATTCCATATGCAATAGATGCTTTCCATATGGCTCATGGAGCCTCAGAAAAGAGAGCAAGCTTCTGGAAATCAAGGCAGTTCTTATTTTCTTATTAACTGAACTGATCATAGGTCAATGTCAGTAGTCTGATGTTTCTTGGGTAAGAATAATAGAAACTCTTGAATCATGGCACACTGAAATGATCAAGAAGGTATATTTAATCAGGAAGTGCATATTGTGTTTCTATAAGCCTCAAAACACAGATATTGTGTATTATAAAAAAATAAAAATACATTAAAAGTTATTGTCTTTCAATATATTCACATGTCTTTGTCACTTAGTGTCACATTAAATATTAAGGAGCATAGTATCATAACAGCAAATCTGTTAGCATATTTAATATAAAGGGCAGATATATTTTCAGAAGCGAAGATTCCCTTCAAGACTCATGGTAGTATATAATAAATCCAAGTGACTAAATTATTAAAAAATCATAAAGCTCAGCAAAATAACTATAGGAAAACCATTTCCATCTAATTACATTGAGAGTTAGCTGGCAAAGATAATTGCAAATTTATGAGAAGCCTGGAGAAATGTTTTCAAAAGAGGCCATTTGGATTAGTAGATCAAATCTAACTTGAAAACTTAGCCCTGTGTATATAGTTGTTGGATTACCATATTGCTAGCTGGATTTCTCTAATAATAATTTCTCTAAATCATAATTAAAAACCTTATTTACTCTGACCTTATTCCACTAAGCTGCCATCATGGGTGAGACCCAATACCCAGCCCTTTCAATGTACATATGGAAAAACTAAGGCTTGAAGTCCTGAGGCCCAAAGTCACATAGGTACTGTAGACTGTACTGTAGTAGAATCAGGATTTGAACCCAGTTCCAGGGACTAGTGAGATGACAAACTTGTTCCTTGTTAGGAGCAATTAGGCAATATTTGTGTTTTGCATTTTTTACATTTGTAAATATATTACTCTAAAGATGGTTATCCCAGATGCCCTCTAACTAAGAAAGAATTAGTTCTGTAAATGAAAGTTTTACCATGTGGAGCTTTAAATCATTTTTTAGTTTGTGTCAAACAAATCACACATTAATGTCTGCAATTGAGACATTTTTATGGAGAGATGAGAAATAACTTTTATTCATTCTGCCCAACTAGCTACATGGAAAGAAAATAGAGCCATTCCAAAACATTTTAAAGTAACCACAGTTTTTAAACACATGAATGCTAACTATATAAGTAGGGTCTGACTTGGACCAAGTAGAATAAACAGACCCATCTGACCGTTCATATTGTCTGTAGCCCATGTTTTCATTTTGGCCACTAGGAATTCCTAGTATTCAGTGAATTACTCTTTTTTTCAATCCAAAGTTAGTTTTTATCCAATGTTCATCAATATATCAAATCCTCTTTGTGTCTCTGGATTTAAAGGTTCAGTACAGGCCTACAGGTATTTGTCTAGAAATTCTGTTTTTCCCAAGAGTATGCTTCACTCAAATATAACAAAGACTGAAATTGAATTTTTTATTAAAAATTAGCTTACTTGCATCTGGAGACAAAACCAATTATAAAAATATAGACAATGAATGAATAAGATCAAGAGGCTTTTTAATTCCTATTCACTTTCTGCCATCCGAGTGGTTCATCTGCATCTATAAGATTGTTGGCATTTCTCCTGGCAACCTTAATACTGGCTTTTGATTCATTCGACCTGGCATTCTGTATGTTGTACTCTGCATACAAGTTAAATAAATAAGGTGACATTATATAGCCTTATTGTATTCCGTTTCCCATATTAAACCTATCAATTGCTCCATGTTTGCTTCTAACTGTTGCTTCTTGGTGCACAAACAGGTTCCTCAGGAGACAAGTAAGATGATATGGTACTTCCATCTTTTTGAGAACTTGTCATATTTTGTGGAATCCACACAGTGAAAAGCTTTAGGGTAGGCAATGAGGCTGAAGTAAATATTTTCCTTGAATTTCTTGCTTTCTCCATAATTCAATGAATGTTGGCAATTTGGTCTTTAGTTCCTTTGCCTCTGAAAAAAATCCTGTTCTTCTGACAATTCTTGGTTCACATATTGCTGAAGCCTGGCTAACACAGTCTTAAGCATAACCTTGTTGATGTGTGAAATGAGCATAATTGTTTGATAATTTGAACATTTGGTATTGAATTTCATACAGGCAAGTTACTCCTTAAGTAGGGTCAGGGTGCCAAAACTGCTCATGATTATATTCAGTCCAAAGTAGCGGTGACCTTCCCTTGAAATCAATTGACTATTGGCTCTTATTCAACACATAAGCCCCTTGAGTCCCTCTTCTCTCTTGAGGACTCGGAAGTTCCCATGCTTTCCCACTCAGGTGACTTCCACTTCCAATGATTATCAATTCCCCTTTCCATGTGAGGGAAAATAGATTTTGTATCAACCCCTATATTTATACACAAAAATCTCTGAAAAGAAGTCTGGCATGCTGATAGAAGTTTCAACTTGGATTTAAGAAAACCAGGATTCAGGTTCTACCTTGGGAACTTTCTATCTTTTTGATTCTGGGTAATTAACTTGACTTCCTTTAGCCTCAGTTGCCTCATCTGTAAAAAAAAAAGGGGGGGAGAGAAAAAAGACAATAGAATCTATTTCACAGATTAATATAAATATCCAGTTGATATAATAGATAAAAAATACCTAGGAAACTTTTAAGATTTATTAATGTGTGCTGATTTATGTCTAATCATGGAAAAATTAATAGTTATGCCATTAATAATAATGGGGACTACTTATGATAATTACACATTAATGTGAACTAGTACTACTGTATTTTGATGATATAGGAACTCTCTTCACTAGAGCATATACAACCCAATTGCAACTTAGGACATAAGTTTCAGGGATCTGCTTATGGATTAGGGAGATTGTGACTTACCCAGTGTCACCTACCTAGTTACATAGGTTTGAATTTGTTTTGCCTTCATCTAAGATAAAATGAAAAGTTCTATGGCTATGTCTGCATAGTCAAAGGGGTGTATAACTGAATAATTCTTCAGACAATTAGATAAATGTAGATAGACAATCTCAGCAACTCAGATTTAAGCCATCCTCTTTCCTGTTCTCTCTACTTTAACTATCAATGTCTGTGGTCAGTTTTCTTAGTTTCACCCTTGATTTTATATTCAGAGAAAACTTTACTATGACATACATATAAAAGGGCAATTCATGTTAATCATAGTGGACCTAGGCTCTCATCTAAACAAGAGTTTGTCTCTAATAATTGACTTAAACCTATGAACACCAGCTGCCTCTTTGCAGCTAAAGGATGGTACATAATGGTGAGCAGACAACAATATATCATATTTTGAATTTTATTGCAGGCTTTACCTGCACATCAGATGACATCATGTTTGTATCACATGCATTTTATTTTATGTTTATGAATCTTATATATAAGAGATGTAGCTGGAAAAAAATGACAGGGTTCCTTTGTTTAGGAAAGTGGGTCAGTGGGGAATTTAAAGGAAATGTACATTCCATTACATGCCCAATCAAGATCAAGAAAGATCAGCAACACTTGTTTCTCACTAATCATATTTTCCTTTTAAAATTTTATGGAAACAATTAACTTTTTGGCCATCTGTCTTTCCTTGATTATTTCCATTGCGCTGTTTTCTTAAGAGAAGATATTAGAAACCTCTAAAGTTATTGCTTCCCTCAGGAGTTCACTATTTTCTTGAACTATCTTTTAAAATCATGTTCCATTCACCTCTGTTCTTTTAACCTCATAGAGACTCTTGCATCAAAAGAAAAATCTCTTTGGAAGGTAGAATGCATGAGTACAATTCCTTACCTTAAGCATGTTCCCCCAAGCTGTGAAAAATGGGGCCAGTTCACTTTGGCATGAGTAGACATATGATTTATAATGTGTTGGACCAACTACAGTCTTTGCTACTAATAGGTCAAACTGAAAAGTCTGAAAATACTTTCATCAATTTCTTTTACCCTTTCAAATACTTTATAGAACTTGGGGCGAAGTGTACTGCAAATATTATATGTTTGTCAAATAAAGAATTGATGATATATTTGGTTTTGAAGTAAATGCACTAGTTTGAAGACATTTGGGGATCATTTATGGAAATTAATATGTAAAATGAGAGTTTAATTCTTCATCCCTTCCCCTTTTATTTACTCTCCCTCCCTGTCTTTCTCCCTGCCTTCCTTCCCTACCTCCTTTCTTTTTTTCTTCTCTTCCCTCCCTTCTTCCTTTCTTCTCTCCTTTATTTCTTCCTTCCCTCCCTACCTTCTTCCTTGCTTCCCTCTTTCCTTCCCGAAAATACTTAAGTTATGCCACTTTTAGTTAAAAAAGGGTTACATATTGTGTGATAGTTTTCTGTCACTTTCTCCTTTGTGCAATCCTTTGACACTTGCCTCTTTAATCTTGTCAGCAAAACGTCCCTTGTGATTATCAAATGTTGTAATGAGATGCTTCTGAGTTCCTTTGCTTTTGTAATCCTGGCTCCATGGTTTTTCTCCTTGGCAATAAGGACCAATGCCCTTGGGTAGATAAAAAAGAAAATCAAGTTTGGTATTCTTAATAGACTTTCGGGGGAGGGGGGAAGTTTAAAAGGGTGGATAAGACTGAACAGGTTTTTCCTATTATGTCTATTGTTTATTTGTGGATTCCAGAAGGCATAAAAAATCTCAAACATTTCCTGACATTTCTTAGAAGAAGAAGGCTCTGTATTGTACAGTATGTCAAGGCTTTCCCACTTATTTGCAGTTATTGGAAGAAAAGTAATGACTTGAGAAACTATAGAGGAAACATAAGTCTATAGAGAAACATTTCAAGGTGAACATTCCAACATTTCTTTCCCCCCTGTAAATTATTTCAAAGAAAATATAATAGCAAAATAAGTTATAGCTAAGTATCATCTTTATTTTTTCTGTGTTAAAGATCTCAAGTCTTCCACACTCTCGTCCTTTCTTGTGTAGGGTAGTTGAAGAGCACTACAATAATAGAAATCCTGAAAGCCTGTCAAGGTGTTCTTTGCATTTTAAGTAACACCAGAAAATTTTAAACTTTATCACATCCTCCTAATTCACTTTTGTACCAGGACTTCAAAATTCACACAGAAATATTGGTACAAGAATGAAGAGAAGAAATGAGAGAAAAGCCCCAACACTTCACAAATGATTAAGGTAATTCATATCCCCAAATGCATTTGTGGCTCCATTCATCATGGTCCAGTTCTGAGGTCCTGGTTAATGAATGTCAGACTCTATACAAGTTTGAATTTAAAAGAGAAGTGATGCCTGAATGGTGTTTCACATTGCCAGCTAGGCCAATCCAGGAGCACAAGTTATATAAGCTGTCACTTCAGTAAAGTCATCCTTAAAATATATTGGTATAGGTTTTCAGCTACTGAAATTGGGTGTAGCAAAAGCCATAAACAATAGCAGGGTAATAAACTCCATAACTTGGGCACTATATTTCTTCTTTCCCATTGGGAAGTCAAATAAAAAGTTAGGGAATATTAATGTAGTCTCTGTTCACCTTACTTTCTGTGATTAAAGCTTATTCCTAATAAATAAATAGAAGACAGAAATAATTGTGCAGTTTCCTCAATGGACAAAGTATTTCCCATCATTCATACATTTTCCTGTGGTTTCCTTAAAAATTTATTGCTTTTTCAGTGACTAAAGCCATCACTGTACAGTATAAATTAAGTACATCAGACATTAAGAACAATAAGACAGAGAATTACAGCAGCAGGTGACTTATTAATGTTAGTATTGTGAGTGGAAGGTATATTATAGAAAATCACATTTTGGAACTCCTGTGTCATTTGGCACTGGCAAACCATTATTTAATCTCAGAGATCCAATTGGACTTAATTCAATAAACACATAGGAAGACCCTACTAGTTGAAAGATATAATACTGGGAGTGGAATTTCAAAAATAAAACTGCTGATTTTGTCATGAATAAGCTTATATTTGAGTGGGTAATACAACATGCAAATGGATAAATAAAAATTGAGGAAGAGAGAATAAGAAGGAGCAGAATCAGAAGCACCTTCCTATAAAAGGGATCACCTAAGCTGAATTTAGAAACAAGCTAAAGATCCTAAGATGTGGAAGTGATGAAGGGGTGTATGCCTAAGTAGAAGTAAGGAAGAGGTAGATGGAATGACAAGTTCAGAGAACAACAAATAAGCTAGTTTGGTTGGAGCATAGAATCCATGTAGAGGAACTATTGAAATTGCTTGGAAATGTAGAGTGGCTTTTGATGGTGAGAAGTTCTTGACATTACCCACATAATGGTATGGGGAAATGACATGGTCACTTCTATTATTTAGGAAGATTTATTTGCCACATTGTGGTACATGGATTAGAGAAGTGAGAGATGAGAAGCAAGGAAACAAATTAGGAGGCCATTGTAATGGTCTAGAGAAGAGGTGATGAGGACATTGGAATGGCAATGGAGAAAAGGGGTCAGATTGTGGAAATAAAATTAATCAGGATCCCTAAAGAAAAACAAAGAGGACATTCCCCCTACACACACTGTTTTATAATATGGGAGTGTAGGTATAGAATACTGTATGCAATATTGACTTTTCTAGATATTGATCAATTTTGATGAATTCTTTTCTTTTTTCTTTAAAAAATTATTTGTTGTAGGAGTTGTCTCTCTAAGTGGGCAAGGAAGGAAATGTGAAGTCTAGGTAGAAATTTTTTAAATTAATATTTTTTTGAAATGGTTAAGGCTTGGCAAGTGATTGAATATGGCATCAAAGGAGAGGGAAGATTCAAGGAAGCCTCCACCACCCTGAACTTGGTTTACTGTAAGGAGAGAGGGTGGTTTGGACAAGAGTAACTGGATGGCATAGAAAAGAGGGTGGTTGACAGAATAAGTTAAACTCAAGTAAAACTGAGGTTGGGGTGGAGAATGATTAGCTAAGTCTAGAAGGGATAAGGAGTTGTAGCAGATGACAGACACAAATGTTAAGTTCAGAAAAATCAGGCAAGTATAGGTAAGTGACGAGCTAGTAGAAACAGGTACTGAGTCAAATGTAGAAATTTTATTGGATAATGGAATATACAGCTGGAAAGGCATCTTGGGAATTATTTTTGTCCAACCCCTTCATTTTACAGAAGAGTTAACTGAAGTCCAGAGAGGATTATGCCACTTACTCTATCTCACACAACTAGCAAGTATTGCACTCAAGATTTGAGCCCACACTTTCTGATTCAAAATACGGGGTTTTATCTTTGTCAGCCAAAAGGATAACCAAAGGCACAGAGAAAGGAGATGTGTTGGTGAGGAAAAATATATCAATCTGACTAGAGTAGACAGACACGATTATATCATAATGAGATTGGCACTGAGGCAATGTAGGGTGCAAGTGAGTAACTTCCTCATTATACTTAGTTAACAGTTTTGCTTGTTTTTTGTCTGACGAAGTCCTCCAACTTGTATGCAGAAACATTTCCAAAGTCATTATCTCAGGACTATACCTGAGTCCCCTTATGGAAGAAATGAGATCCTTTGGCTGATCCCACCTCAGTTACTCTGTCTACATCTTTGATGCCTTACCTCCCTTCTGGTATGCCTCTGTCTCATTCAGGTTCCTGGATTCACTCTTAAGGCTCTATCCTATTTTTATCTAAGCTCCTTAAGACCAATCAGGGAAAGACCCTATAGCTCTATATCCCTAGTGCTTAGCACAATGTTTTGCACATCAAAAGTGTATAATAAATTTCTTTTCCATTCAGAGAATTCCCAGAGTAGTACAGCCAGGCAGGAAATGCCCTAGCTACATGGCCCATAAGCCAGTTAGTTAATCACTCTGAACCTCAGTTTCCTTACTGGTAAAAAGGTGATAATAATTTTTTTAGTACCTACCTAATAGATTTAAGAGATCTATAATGTTTTGAAATTTTCAAAGTGCTAAATGTATTTTCTTCTTTATCTTCCCCCAACTTTTCCTTATTTTTTTTCTGTCACAGAAAATCAAGTTTAGCAAAACATTTGTTCTTTTGGTAGTACTGCTGACCATTCCTTTAAAAAAGTTAAGGTGGGTATAATTCTCAAAACTGCTCTGCTAAAAATCTGAAATCACAGAATCTGTGGTCTAGAAGGAAGTCCAGAGGCCATTTAGTCTAATCTGTACTTAAGCAGGACCCCCAGCCCCCATCCCAACCTCTCCTGCCCTCAGTGGTGATCTCCAGTGCTCAGGAGCCCAGAACCTTCTAAACAGCCCAAATGACAGGGATGTTTTCATTTGCAGTGAGCCTAAATTTACCTCTCTCGAACTTCCACCCCCTACTGCTAGTTCTGTCATATGGGAGTGTGGGGTGTGTCATCCTTCTTCCACATAACGTCCCAACACAAAGATGCTATGCCAGCAGAGACCGAGTTTCTTCTAAAACGAATGATTCCCAGCTTTCTATTGTATATGCATCATCTGTGGCTCATTTTATCCTTTACTCAACCTGTCCCTCACAGAATATTCCCTTAATTGTCCCCATTTCAGAACACTCCATCTGTGTTGTTTTTTCTATCCTCATCAGAGAAAGTAGAACTTCCTTTTTCTCTCTGTGTCTCTACTCTTTTTCTTTCCCTCTATACACTGGCCACATTGACCACTTCTCTCACTTCTGGGTCATAAATAACAGAAATAAAAAACATGAACATGTAAGTGAATGTGTAGTCATGTTGAGAATCCAGGTCACCATTTTATTTTATTTTATTTAAATCTCCCATGTGCTTTATTTGTTTGTATGTTTATTTATTTTTGCTTTTCATTGGAGGGGCAATTGGGGTTAAATGACTTGCCCAAGGTCACACAGCTAGTAAGTGTTAAGTGTCTGAGTTTGGATTTGAACGCAGGTCCTCCTGACTCCAGGGCCAGTGCTCTATTCACTGCACCACCTAGCCGCCCCCAGGTTACCATTTTATAATAGAATTTTTCATAGGTTTGGAGTCTGAAGAAACTCTACAAGTCATTTATTTCATAGATGAGAAGATGAATCTCGACCATGAAATGACTTGCCAGTGGTCCCATATTTAGCGAGTAGAAGAGTTTGAATTTGAACTCAGAACTTCCCAACACCAATTCTAACACTCTGTTCAATAGGCAACATTGTCTCACATCTGGTACATACTGAGATGACTAAATGAATATTTAATAGCCCTCACCATAAGCCAATTTTGTGCTTTCTCCATTATTTGCATCCTTCTTTCAACTCCAGGTCTAGGCATAATTAAGTGGGGAGAGCACTGAACTAGAAAATATATTTAGGAGCAAGTTTGTTTCACATCTGAACTATACTCCCTAAATACAGTAGGCAGCTCGCTTTTACAGAGATTCACATATGCAAAGGTAAGGTTCCCCTGGAAAAATTGTAGGGTCACATAAGGCAACTACGTAGAACAGTAGGTAGAATGCTGAGCCTGAAGTCAGGAAGACAAGGGTTTTCTTCTTCTAAACTCAATTTTCTTTTTTTCCTATTATTTAAAAAAATTAATCTTGTATTTATTTATTTTTAACTTTCAACATCCTTTTCCACAAGATTTTGAGTTACAAATTTCTCCCCATTTTTCCCCTATCCCCCACCTCAAGATAGCAAACCTACTGAATACCCCTTCCCCCAATCTGTTCTTTCTTATATCCTCCCCTATTCCCCAATTTTCTAGTAGGGCAAGATGGAATTTTATACCCTAGTACCTGTATATCTTATTTCTCAATTGCAAGTAAAAAACAATTTTTTTTAACATTTGTTTTTAAAACTTTAATTTCCAGGTTCTTTCCCTTCTTCCCTCCTCACCCACTCCCACTGGGAGGACAAGCATTTCAATATAGGTTGTACATGTGTAGTTACTCAAAATATTTCCATAGTAGTTATATTGCAAAAGACTATATTTCCCTCCATCCTATCCTACCCACCCCCTCACTTATTCTATTTTCTACTTTGACCCTATCCCTTTTCAAAAGTGTTTTGCTTCTAACTGCCCTCTCCCCCTGTCTGCTCTCCCTTCTGTCATCCCTGATCTTATTCGCTTCCCCTGTACTATCCTGTAGGGTAAGATACCCAATTGAGTGTGTATGTTATTCCCTCCTTAAGCCAAGTTTAATGAGAGTAAAGTTGACCCATTCCCTTTCACCTTCCTGCTCTTCCCCTCCATTGTGATAGTTTTCTCTTGCCTCTTTTATATGAGATAATTTACCCTATTTTACCCTATTCTATCTCTCCCTTTCTCCTTCTCCCAATATATTCCTCTCTCACCTCATAATTTTATTTTTTAGATATTATCCCTTCCTATTCAACTGATCCTGTTCTCTCTGTCTATGTATATATGTACACACATATACACACACTCCCATATGTATTTATACACACATACACCCTCCTATATAAACATATATATGTATACATATATTCCCTTCAACTATGCTAGTACTGAGAAAAGCCTCATGAGTTTCAATTATTGTAGGAATGTAAATAGTTCAACTTTAATTAGTTCCTTATGGTTTTTTTTCCTGTTTACCTTTTCATGCTTCTCTTGCTTCTTATATTTGAAATTCAAATTTTCTGTTCAGCTCTGGTTTTTTTCATCAAGAATACTTGAAAGTCCTCTATTTCATTGAATGACCATTTTTTTCCCTGGAAGCATTATAGTCAGCTTTGCTGGTTAGGTGATTCTTTGTTTAAATCCTAGTTCCTTTGACCTCTGGAATATCATATTCCAAGCCTTTTTATCCCTTAATGTAGAAGCTGCTAGATCTTGTGTTATCCTGATTGTGTTTCCACAGTACTCAAATTGTTTCTTCCTGACAGCTTGAAGTATTTTCTCCTTGACCTGGCAACTCTGTAATTTGGCTATGATATTCCTAGAAGTTTTCTTTTTGGGATCTTTTTCAAGAAGCAATTGGTGAATTCTTTCAGTTTCTATTTTGCCTTCTGTTTCTAAAATATCAGGGCAATTTTTGTTGAGAATTTCTTGAAGGATGGTTTCTAGGCTCTTTTGTTGATCATGGCTTTCAGGTAGTCCAATAATTTTTAAATTATCTCTCCTGGATCTATTTTCCAGGTCTGTGGTTTTTCCAATGAGATATTTCACACTGCCTTCTATTTTTTCATTCATTTAGATCTGTTTTATAGTATCTTGATTTCTCATAAAGTTATTAGCTTCCATTTGCCCCAATCTAATTTTAAGGAATTATTCTCTTCAGTGAGTTTTTTAAAATTCCTTTTCCATCTGTCCAATTTAACTTTTCAAGTCATTCTTCTCCTCATTGGCTTTTTGGACCTCTTTTGCCATTTGAGTTAGTGTATTTTTTAAGGAGTTATTTTCTTCAGTGTATTTTTGGGTCTCCTTTAGCAGGCTGTTGACTCTCTTTTCATGATTTTCTTGCATCATTTTCATTTCTCTTCCCATTTTTTCCTCCACTTCTCTTACTTGATTTTCAAAATCCTTCTTGAGCTCCTCCATGGCCTGTGACCAATTCATATTTTTCTTGGAAGCTTTTGATGCAGGGGTTTGACTTTGTTGTCTTCTTCTGGTTTCCTGTTTGGATCCTTTAAGTCCCCCAAAAAAGATTCTATGGTCTGATTGTGCTTCCTCTGCTTGCTCATCTTGCCAGACAATAACTTGAATTTTGAGTTCTTTGCCATGGTAGAACTCTGCTTCCAGAGGGGAGAGAGCTGTGCCCTAAATTGCTGGGGTTTTCACAAATGTCTGAGGAGGACACCCTCTCTACAGCCTGCAGAAGCTCTAGCACACTGGCCACACACCCCAGGACCATCACACAAGACCATGACCCAGATCCAAGAAGGTCAAAGCATGAGCGATTACAATCTGAATGGTTACTTGGTCCCCCCAGTAGGTTCAGAAACAACCACGGGGCAGCAGCTGCAGCAGCTGCACCTCTACCACCTCTTACCCAGGGGCAGGGGCAAACCCTGTTCTCCACCCAGTTATCCACTAACCTTTTACTTTCTCTTTGGCATTTATAGGTTGAGAAGTCTGGAAACCCTCACAGCTGCTCAGTGATTCACTCTCCTGAAGTCTGCTCTGCCAGTCTGTGCTGCTGGTCTGGGTTGGTGCAGCTTACCCAGGACTGAGCTCAGCTCCCAATGTGGTGCGATATTTCTGTTGTCCTGCCAGGCTGGCTTCAGCAGGAGTTTTGTTTGTCTCTGGCACTATGGATTCTGTAGCTTGTTTAGAGTCATATTTTACAGGTATTTGGAGATGATTGGAGTGGGAGCTTAATAATGTTCCCGCTTTTACTCCACCATCTTGGCTCTACCTCTAAACTCCATTTTCTACAATACAATTAGATACAGCTGAAGCCTGATAAAGACTGCACTATACAAAATGGTTTCCTTGTGTAGTTATATGGTTAAAATATTCAAAATTCATTCTTCAAGGGGAAAGAAGGTGATAGATACACACAGAGACCCCTAGTTTCCTTCATTTCAACCCATTTCCACTACTATGAATCTTTTACTGGGTTGGGGTGGGGAATCCTTCTAAGTTACATAATTCACTGGATACAGTAAAAACATATGTTGTACATCTGTAAAATAATCTACCACATAACTTCCTTTCAGTAAAAGTATTTCTGTGGAAACAGAAGTTTTACATTGAGGCCTGGAGACTTTTTCTACTGAAACCCTTTCCTATCTGAAAAAGGTCTCAAACCAATTCATCCCAGCTTCTGTTCATTTTGTTACATAAGTTAATAGTGCTTGAAAATCCAATCTAATCCAACACTCTTGATGTGAAGATGGAAAGAGAGAGGCAGTCTTCTGTCTATTTTTCAAAGTGCCCTTATCAGAAAATTTCCTATTATCAAAGATTACTAGACTCTGGGTCTCCTGCCTTCAGAAACAGAAGAAAATATATACAGTGTCTGGGAGTAATAATTTTTGGAAACTGTGACATTTTTTAAAGAACATTTGTAGCTCTTAGGAGAATTTACTGCAAAGGAAAAGGCTACTTCTATATATTAAAAACAAAATAAAATCACTTGCTAGAGGAGGAAGTCCTTCCAATGATAGAGAACCTCCATTCTTATTTGGGTAATTTGAGAGTTAAAGGATGAGGTTTTTTTTTTTTTACTAGGGTCAATTTATAAAACTTCTGTAACAATGGAGGGGATGGTGGGTCTGGATGGAAAGTAGTCTGGGAAAGGAATAACTCAAAGTTGCCTCTAGGTAAATGTGAGAAGCTTGCCCTTAGTGATGTCCTCTCATTCCTTCCAACCTTGACCAATGTCACTCTGGTCAACCGATATCCTCTCATTGCTTCCTTACTGCTTATTCCCCATAGTAAGAATACTTTCTCTGGGGTCAGAAGAGTTGGATTAAAATTCTGGTTCTGGTGATAACTATCTGTACAACTTTGAAAAGCCATTTCATACACCTGAGTCTCAGTTTCCTCCTCTGAGAAATCAGGGTGTTGGACTAGATGGTCTTTAAGATTCAATTCTATATCCAGGGCTGCATGAAGGGAAGTAAATAATCATTTATATAGTGCTGCTATATGCTAGACACTGCACTACATGCTTTACAAGTATCTCATTTAATTGTCATAACAACCCTGATAAGTGTTATTATTCCCATTTTGCAATTCTGCAAACTTAGGAAAACAGACTAAGCGATTGGCCCAGGATCACAAAGTTAATGAGTGTCTGAGTTAAGATTTCAACCCATATCTTCCTGAGCTCTTATTTTGAATTTGAATTTTTTGAACTATTATTTTTGATTTGAATTCTTGTTTTGCTGACTTCAGGTTCAGCATTCTATCTACTGCCCCACCTGCTTGCCTTATGTGACCCTATAGTTTTTCCAAGGGAACCTTACCTTTCATCTTTTCCCAATTAGATAAATATTAATAAAGAAACTAATAGGTATAGAACACCACAGTGGACCCTGGGAAAATTATAAGCTTTAATTTAGGCATAGTCCATGTTATGAGGAAATGCTAAATTGTAATATGAGGTTACACTAGATAATATCTAAGTCTTTTTCTGCTTCTAAAATCTATGACCACTTGTCTGAAAAATCTCAAAGCTCTCTTACAATGGTGGCTAATTTGACTTGTCTTTATGTATTTGCATATTAACACACCATACTTCAATACGTTTTAAAATGATCTTCATCTTATATTTTTTTCAAATTATGTAAATTAACATGGCAAGATTCTGAATTCACTTTCAGAGAGAGATAGTAACTGAGGTAGAGGGAAAGCTACATTTCTCTCTAAGGGCTCTAGGGTATCCTTGCTTCTTTTTTAAATGTTATTTTGTACCCATACAGATACCTTTTAATGATGTCAAATGCCAATAATTAGTATTCCAGTTCAACTTAATCAATATTGAAGCTTTTACAGGTAGACGTCAACTATAAATATATTACAAGAAAAGAAGCACACATATTTCCCTCCAGTGCCTTAGGCACACTCTCTCATGCCACTTTTTCTTTGGGAGAGTGGGCTCAAACTTGAAGCTGATTCTGCATAGCAATGGTCTCACTAAGTCCGCTTCCATATGAAACATAACTAATGGATTGATAAATTTGCATCTTTTCTGCTTTGGGGTTTAGACAAAACCCAGGTCCCTTCGGATTTTATTCTTCTCCATTTGGCTTTTGCCAAATCCCAGTGTGAACTTGAGCTACTAGATTTTTTGATAATTTATTCTTCTGACCTTTCAAAACTCTCAAGGTCATACCATCTCCAATATCTCTTCCTTTAAAAGCCAGAGAAAGGGGACACAATAGTAATAAAATTAGCAACAAGGCCATGTGCTTTTGGATTCATTGTGGCCCTGGGTAAGAAAAGGTCAGAGACCCCTCCTTCATCAGGAGATCCACAGAAGCTCATCTTCTTTCTTAAACACTAGCTAAACTGGGACCAAAAGCCTCATTTTTGTTGGTTATTCCCCTTCAGAGGTAGCTAGGTGGCATAGTGGACAGAGTGCCAGGCATGAAGTCAGGAATAGTTCAAATTTGGCCTAAGAAACTGAGTAGCTGTGTGATTCTGGGCAAGTCACTTCACCTCTCTTTGTCTCAGTTTTCTCAACTGTAAAATGGGGATACTAGTAGCATCTACCTCCCAAGGATGCTGTGAAGATCGAATGAAATAATATTTGTAAAGCGCTTAGCTCAATGCCTGGAAATTCTTAATAAGTTCTTAATAAGTTGGTTCTTAATAAGTGTTCACTCCTTCCCTTCCCCCATCCCTTTGAGGAAACCACAATTCCAGCTCCAAAATGAATCAAAAAGATTCCTCTTCCTCAGGGGGTAAGAAGACTAGAATCAATAGTAGAACAGCTGTACACGTTCCAGATCAGTGATTAGGAACCTTCCTTACAGATCATCACACCTTTCTAAAAGAAGGCTCCTCAGTCTTTTCCCCATGGAGATTGTATCAACTGAACACATGCTCATAAGAATCCTGGCCCATCTCCCCAACATACATTAGTATTATACTGTCTTGTCTTTCAGACAATGGCCGATATCTCTATGTATGGTTTATCCTCACAAGGATAACAGTCAATCAAAAGGCATATATTAAATAAGTGCCTAATATAAACTAGTTATTATGACAAGCACTGAAGATATAAAGAAAAAAAGTAGTAATACAATTCTTGACTTCAAGGAGTCTCCACTCAAGTATATACGTACGAATATACAGGATACAGATGAAATGAATAAAAGATTATTTTGAGAGGGGGGGGCACTGGTATATGTGTGTTGGGGGTTGGGGAGACAGTACATGGCCAAGACTGGATTCATTTAAAAGATGGCATTTCATTCAAGTCTTAAAAGAAATCAGGGATTTGCAAAGGTAGAGAAAAAGAACATTCCAGCTATAGTGGTGGGAGGGAGACAGAGATGGGATGTGAAGCATTCTGTGAATCATTTCTGTAGAAAGTAGGGTCAGTATGGCTGAAGGGTAGAATTGAAGGAGGGGAATAAAGTGTAAAAAAAAGACTAGAAATGTAGACTGGGACTGGTTGGAAAGCAATTTAAATGTCAAACATATTTTAAGATCTTTATTTTCTGTGTGTGTGTTTAAGCGAGTAAATTTTCTGAATTCTGCACATTTCCCCCTTCACCCTCAGAGGCAAAGTATAGATAAGCAGAGAGTTTCTTTGATGTTTTCTTTTGACTCTAGGGAGATACCCTCATTATTTGCTTTATTTCAGGATGTGTTCATCACCTGGAATTTTGCATCTTTCTTCCCTTCCAGAATGATGTATGTTGTAACTGTTTTAAGATATAGGAAAAGTTTTGGTAACTGATTATTTTAGTCACCTACTACTGATGGGAAGGGCTTCAAACAAACCCATGTCTTATGGGATAGATTGAATGCCTTACTCTACTTCTCCCGAGAATTGTAATGGCTGTCTCAGTGACTTGCTTTGGGCTCTTCTTACAAAGCCTGACCTGAGGGGGGAAAATTGCTACTATATCTAGTATTTAGGAGGGACCCTACAAGGTAGAGAAATGAGTGATTTTATGAGAAAATCTGCAGAGGGGGTTTGATCACAGAAGCCCTGTTGAGAATTTTATTTAATATATGAGATGATGGAGGGAAGAAAATAACAGCTGAGACCCCAAATTGTTTGGCAATAAAAACACAATTAAAGCAAATTTCCTAAGCAGTGTCAGTATATAGGGAGCTAGAGTGGAGACTCTGGAGGGAACTGGGCATTTGAGGCTATCTGAAAAAGAAGTGATTATAGAGATAGCTTAACTGTAGGGCAGAAAACCTAGCAGGTTTCCAAATAAAATTGTCATTTATCCTGGCTTTCTTGGAGTCCCCCAGGCCTGTTTTCTGGATAAAGGCTAAGCCTGTAGGTGGGACAGTGGCTTGAAGATAAAGATGCTAACTTGATATCTCAAAGAGTCAGAAATATCTGGCAAGATGACCAAAGGGGAGAAGGAGAGGGAGAGGGAGAAGGAAAGAGAGAATGAGTGAGCATGCACATCTGTCTAACTCAGATATTCCTGGCAACCATTCTCTGGCCTTTTTGAGACTTCAGTCCTACAACTGATTGAAAGAACAGGCAGAGTTTAAATGATCTACTGAGAGCAGTAAAAACAAGCATCCTTAGACAGAAAGAAGGCTTCTTAGGTTTTTGTGGAAAGACTAATTCCATGATACATTCTAACTCAAAGGGTCCTTATCCTTCTTTCTACTTTCACCTATCTCACTCCCTCACTCCTAATGAACCACTTTGTTCATGTCACTGTAACTTTCAGTGCTTCCAGAATACTGTCTATACCTGTAGGCTATCAGCTTCATTCTGACATCACTTGCTTCCCAACTAAGTACATCCCTGGACTTAGCCTTTTCAGTGACATTCTTCTTGGCCCTCTTGAAGTCATTACCATCTTAGTGTCTTCTCAAATATATTCCCCTTAGCAAACATTTGCTCTGGGAAAGCCCCACCACTCACTTTCTGAGCTTCTCTTCTTCCTTTAATAGTCATTTCTAGAGAAAATCAGAAAACTATCAGAAAAGGACAGCCAAGTTTCAAAAGTGACAGAAAATGTTTTCAGTTTATCAGTAGACCTCAGAAATCTCATTTTACTTATCACTGGTGAGAGGAAGAAACTGAGAACCATAGTGGTGACTTGAGTAACCCACATAACATAGACCTAAGACTCAGGGACACCTCTTTTCTACTCTTGGCGTTAAGAATCTTGAGCGTCCTAGCCCCAAACAAATATCTTTCTCAGGTATTCATCATGGACTACCTCTTCCTTGGGTTTTGTGTCTTCCCAACTGAATTGCAAGCAGGAACAGGAACATATAAATAGTATATGCTAAGCAAATATTTGTTGGTTAAATGAAAATGAATGAGTGATCATATATTGTATAGGCAGATCATTATTTCTTAAAATATTTGTAAAGGGGGCGGCCAGGTAGCACAGCGAGTAAGAGCACCGGCTCCAGTGTTGGGATGAACTGGATCAAATCCGGGCTCATATACTCATCACCACACCCAGAAATAACTGGCCATGTAAACTTGAGCAAGTTACTTAACCCTGATTGCTTTAAAAAAAAAGTTTGTAAAGAATCTCATCCTAATATTAGCAGAAGAAAACTTGAAGTTGGCAGTAAAGTGACTAGTTCAAGCGACCCATTTTAAAAATAGTATTTTATTTTTTTCCAAGTATATGTGAAGATAATTTTTACCACTCATTTAAAATTTTTTGAGTTAAAAATCTTCTCACTATGTTTCTCTCTTTCTCTTTCTCTCCCCTACCTCCTCACTAAAATGGTAAATAATTTAACATAAGTTATATATGTGTAATCATGTAAAACATTTCCATATTAGTCATATTGTAAAAGAAGAAATCATCTGAAAGGAAAAAAAAACCCAAATGCACATACACAAAAAGAAAGTGATGATTGTATTGATGAGAAGAACTAAGTCATTAATAGTTGATCATTGTACAATGTTGCTGATTTGGTGTAAAATGTTCTTTTGGTTCTGCTCATTTCACTTTGCATCAGTTCATATAAGCCTTTCTAGGTTTTTCTGAAATCATACTGCTCATAATTTCTTATAGTGTTACAATTGTATTCATTATAGTGTGTGTGTGTTATATATGTGTATCCTGTTATAGTATATAATATAGTATATTCTCTTATGGTAATACAATAGTATTCCAATGCAATCATATTCCATAGCTGGTTCAGTCATTCCCCAATTGTTGGATTTCCCCTCAATTTCCTTTTTTTTGCTACCACAAAAAGCTGCTATAGATATTTTAGTTCATGTAGGTTGTTTTTACTTTTTAATGATCTCTTTGGGATATAGACCTAGCAGTGGTATGACTGGATCAAAGGGTATATACCTTTGTATATATAGATGTATACACCTATACATCAAAGGTATAGCCTGTTGGGCATAGTTCCAAATTGTTCTCCAGAATGTTTTGATTAGTTTCCAACTCCACCAACAATGCATTAATGTCCAAATTTTCCTGCATCTTCTCTAGCATTTATCATTTTTCATTTTTGTTATATTAGTCAATCAGATAGGTATGAAGTGATGCCTCAGAATTGTTTTAATTTGCATTTCTCTAATCAATAGTGATTTAGAGCACTTTTATATGACTATAGATGGTCTTGATTTCTTCATCTGTTCATATTCTTTGACCATTTATCAATTGGGGAATAACTTGTATTCTTAGAAATTTGACCCAGTCCTTTATATATTTGAGAAATTAGACATTTTTCAGAGCCACTTGCTGTAGAAATTGTTTCCCAAATTTCTGCTTAACTTCTAATCTTGGTTGTCTTTGTGCCCAACCTTTTACATTTAATATAATCAAAATTACCCACTTTACATCTCTCAATTCTCTCTATTGCTAGTTACTAATAAATCCTTCCATTCTCCATAGATCTGATATAAATTATTCATTGTTATCCTAATTTATTTATAGTACCATCCTTTATGTCTAAATCATGTACCCCTTTTGACCTTATCTTGCTATACAGTGTAAGATGTTGGTCTATACCTATTTTGTCATACTATTTTCAAGTTTTCCCAGGAGCTTCTTTTTTTTAAAAATCAAATTAACCATTGGTTTATCTATTTTATTGTGCCTTTTCCTCATAAAGCCAGCTTCTACCTTTATTTATTAGTTCAATGTATTTCTTACTTTCAATTTAATTTAATTTAATTTAATTTATTTTTGCCTTTTGGAGGGCAATTGGCGTTAAGTAACTTGTCCAAGGTTACAGGGCTAGTTTGTTTTTTTTTTTTTTTTTTTGGTGTGTGTGGGTGTTAAGTGTCTGAGGCTGGAACTGAACTTGGGTCCTCCTGACTCCAGGGCCGGCGCTTTACTCACTGCACTACCTAGCCACCCCACTTTCAATTTTATTAATCTCTCTTGATTTTTAAGATTTCCAATTTGATGTTTAATTTGATATTTTAAATTTGTTCTTTTTTTCTAGCTTTTTAAGTTGCATGTCCAATTCATTGAGCTGCAATTTCTCTATTTTATTGATGTAAGTTTCTCTATTTTATTGATGTAAGCCAGACCTGTACACTTGTAACTGCAGGCAGTTTATGGCACACTAAAGGATTTTGGGCAGCCTGTGAAAAATGTAGAAGAAAATATCTTTTCTAAGGAAAGGGAATCCTTTGGCTAGCTGCAAGAGGCCTGAGGGCTATAAGCTGCCCACAGGCTGCAGGTTATGCGGGTCTGATATAAGCATTGAGAATTATACATTTCCCCCTAAGTAATGCTTTGACTGCCTCCCATAAATATTTTTATGTTGTCTCAGCATTGTTATTATCTCTAATGAAATTATTGATTGTTTCTGTGATTTGTTCTTTGACCTATTCTTCCTTTAGGATTAGATTCTTTACTTTCCAATTGATTGTTATCCATCTTTCCATGGTACTTTATTAAATGTAATTTTATTGCATCGTGATCTGAAAAGGATATATTTGATATTTCTACCTTTCTGCATTTGATTGTTAAGTTTTTATGCCCTAACACATGGTTAATTTTTGTATAGGTTCCATGTCTTGCTGAGAAAAGTGCATATCCCTTTCTATCCCCATTTGATTTTCTCCAGAAATCTAATATATCTAGCATTTCTAAAATTCTATGCACCTCCTTAACTTCCTTCTCATTTATTTTGTGCTTAGATTAATCTAGTTCTGAGAGGGGAAAATTAAGGTACCCCACTATTATAGTTTTACTATCTATTTCTTCCTGTAACTCATTTAACTTCTTTAGAAATTTGAATGCTATATCATTTGGTGCATAGATATTTAATATTGATATTACTACATCGTCCACGTTCTTTTAGCAAGATGTAGTTTCCTTTCTTGTCTCTTTTAATTAGTTCCATTTTTGCTTTTCTAAGATCATAATTGCTACCCCTCCTTTTTTTTTTACTTCAGCTGAAGCATAATAGATTCTCCTCCAGCCTTTTACCTTTACTCTTTGTATGTGTCTCTATGCTTCAGATGTGTTTCTTATAAACAACATATTGTAGGATTCTGGTTTTTAATCCACTCTGCAATCTGCTTTCATTTTCTAGGCTAGTTCACACTATTCACATTCAAAGTTATCAGTACTAACTGTATTTTCCTCTATACTCTTTTCCCCATGTATGCTTTTTCCCCTTTCTCTCTTCTTTTACCCTGTCCTTCCTCACCAGTATTTTGCTTCTAAGCATCACCTCCCTCAATCTGCCCTCCCTTCAATCAGTAATTCCCCTTTCCTGGCCCCTCCTCCCACTCCTCTCCTATTTCCCTATCAGGTAATATAGATTTCTATATTCAACAGAATGTATGTTATTCCCTCTTTGAGCCTATTCTGATAAGAGTAAGGTTCAAGCAATGCTTAACCCCCCACTCCTTCCCTCCACTATAATAGGTATTATACATCTCTTCATGTGATATGATTTACTTCATTCTGCCTCTCCCTTCCCTCTTCTTCCAGTGAAATCCTTTTTCTTACCCCTTATTTTTAAAAAAAATTTTTATCCCAACAAAGTCAAGTTATAACTGCACTTTCTATGTATATCCCTTCTAGTCGGCTTAATAAAGATATAGTTCTGAAGAGTTATGAATATCATCTAATTTATATTGTAAACCTCTCAACCCTATTGAATAACATGGTTTTTTTTCTTTCCTGTCTACCTTTTTGTGGTTTTCTTGAATCTATGTGAAGAATTAATTTTCAGTTTAGCTCTGTTTTTTTTTAATCAGGAATATTTCAACCTCTTGTCATTGAATGTCCATTTTTCCCCTGAAGGATTATACTCAGTTTTCATGTGTAGTTTATTCTTGGTTATAATCCATACTCCTTTACTTTCTAGAATGTCATATTCCAATTTAATGTAGAAGATGCTCAATCCTGACTGTGACTCCTTGATATACAATTTTTTTTCTTTCTGGTTGCTTTCAGTATTTTCTCCTTTACCTTAGAGTTCTGGAATTTGGTGTAATATTCCTGGGTGTTTTCATTATAACATCTCTTTCAGGAGGTGATTGGTGGATTTTCTTTTTCAATTAGCACTTAACTCTCTGGTTCTAGGCTATCAGGGAAGTCTTCCTTGATAATTTCTTAAAAGTTGCTGTCCAGGCTCTTTTTTTGATCATGGCTTTCAGGTACTCCTTAATTTAATTCTTAATTCTTAATTCAAATTCTTAAATTATCTCTCCTGAATCTATTTTCCACATCAGTTGTTTCTCTAATGAGGTATATTGCATTTTCTTCTGTGTCTTCATTCTTTTGATTTTGTTTGGTTCTTTTTGGAAATGATTTATTATTTTTGATTGATTCTTGGGGTCTCATGGAGTCAGTAGCTTCTATTTGCCCAATTCCAATTTTAAGGGTTTATTTTCTTTAGAGTTAACTTTTGTACCTTCTTTTTCACTTGGCCAATTCTGCTTTTTAAGGTGTTGTTTTCTTCAGTGGATTTTTGTGCCTCCTTTTCCATTGAGCCAATTTTACTTTTTTTTTTTAAGCAATTGGGGTTAAGTAACTTGCTCAAGGTTACACAGCCAGTTATTTCTGGGTGTGGTACTGAGTATCTGAGCCCGGATTGATCCAGGTCATCCCGACACTGGAGCCGGTGCTCTTACTCGCTGAGCCACCTGGCCGCCCCTGCCAATTCTACTTTTTAAGGAAATATTTTCTTACACCATTTTTTGTGCTTCCTTTTCCAAACTGTTGACTTTTTTCCCCAGGATTCTCTTAAATAACTCTCATTTATTTTTTCCCATTTTTCTTCTACCTCTCTCCTTTGATTTTTAAAAGGTATTTTGAGCTCTTTGAGGGGAACTTCTTAGTCATGAGATCAATTCCTATTTCTCTTTGAGGCTTCACATATATGCATTTTGACATTGTTATCTTCTTCTGAGTTTATGTTTTGATCTTCCCTGTTTCCATAGTAGCTTTCTATGGTAATGGATTTTTTGTTTTTGTCTTTTTTTGCTAATTTTTCAACCTATTTTGTGATTTTAAAAGTTGTGCTCTGCTCCTGGGCTATAGGGGACACTGTCCCGAGCTTCTTGAACCAAGGTTCAGGGCCCTGGTCACTGCTTTCTGACCTGGGGCCTCTGTGGCTGGAAGCTCATGAACTGCATTGGGGATACCTCGTCTAGTCTCATCTACTGTGTGGGGGCCTCAGGCCTGCCAGACCTTCCTACTACCCTGCTGTACCACACCTGGAGGCCTTATAACTGACAGGTCTTCTGAGCCAAGGCTTCAAGGTCTTCAGTCTAACAACTCATTTGGATAGAGTAGAGTAACTCTACTTTGTCTCTTGGGCACTCCAACAGAAAGCATTTTCATTAAGCTAACAGTCCCTTTCCATATTTATAATTGATCTGAGTCTCCTTTGCTCTGACTCTGTGTTTGAATCTATTTTTCATAATTTTTACATTTTGACATGCTTAAAATTGTGTTCACCATTACTGGGACATGACAATGGTAGATGAAATCTAAGTGAATGAAGAATAGAAAACAATGCTGGGCATTTGCTTCTCCTCAGAGAATGAGAAGGGGGTATTGGACTGTTCAGTCAGAGTTACTGCTTCAATAGGGTAGCCCCAGATGAACCACAGGCATTTATCTATCAGTGTGCTTGTGATTGTTGCCAAGGGTTTGTGAAAGCTGGTGGGAATAAGGGTACCAAGTGAGCCCTCTAGTTTTCTGAAATAAATTCTACAGTTTTCTGAAATAAATTCATAAACCTACATGAATGGGGATTCTCTTTCCTTTTCCTTTAGATTTAGCTATAGTTACTCAATACCTGGCACATAATTCCTTCTTGGGTATGTAGAGGTTGGAGAGTTGAAAAAGGTTTGAGAAAGTGACTAATCTATCATCTAGCTGGACATGTTACTTCTCCAGGAAGCTCCTATTCATCATTGCAAAAGGACAGATCTACTTTACTAGCCAGAGAGTGACTTTCATTTGCCATTAAGCAAACCTCTGACTACTCTATTTTTGACCACTCCTCTGATCCTGAAAGAATCAATTCATAATTAAGTAATTACCAGTGCATTTCCTCCTCCTTTTTCAGTGACTACAGGCTTCTTATCAGAAAATGATGGTTAAAGACACCAGTGTATCCCAAAGTCTGTCATTTTAACACCAAAAAACAATCCTAAAAGATATATAGTGTTATAATGTTTTTAAGGTTCTTTATGTGTTACCTTACTTGATCCTTACAGTGATCCTATTACCCCCATTTTCTAAATGAAGAAACTGAGGCTTAGTAATTTGCTTAGGGAAAAATAGCTAATACCCTAGCTTTCTGACTCCAAGTTCAGCCCTTTATCCATGATAGCACACTGCTTCATAAAAGATGCTCTCATAAAAGTACCCTGCTGAGTATGGATTTAAAAATATTTTCTTCTCTTTTCTTTAAAAATCATTATGAGATAACCCAGTGGATTCTCTTCTATGAAGTGGAAGGCTCTCAGGACAGATGAATCACATATATTTTCTGTCTTCACCTAACATTTCAGAAATATCTTAGCCATGTTGAATTTCTTTTATTGCTTTGTGTATGTGTTGAAAAGTGATTCCAGCTAATACTATGAAAAATGTGTGTACATGTGTATCTCAAATGCACAACACAAGTAAGGATGAAATACTTTTTATTTATTTTAGAAGAATGAGAATATATTCCTCAGTTTATTTCCTGGAGTTGGTTAGTTTAAGAAGTTGACACCTTGGATTTATACTTCATATATTTCTCAGTCCAATAAAAATTAATTTCTAAGTCTATTACATTCACAGAAACAGGTCTTAGGCACTTTTAGAAAATGCTGAGGGTTTTACAGTTGCTTTATTTTTGTAATGTTCTCGTTCTTGTTGGCTAGTTTATAATAAGGAATGACAACTACTATATGCATAAAAAACCTGAGTCATTTTAACTCATGATTTTGAGAAAGGAGAATAATACAAGACACTTCATATATAGACTTCTCGAGGGAAGATGGAACAGCAGCATAAAATTTTTGTACGTTATTAACAAGAAAAACTTCCTATTTTGCTATAGTCAGAGGTAAATATATCAAATCAAAAGCAACTTATGTAAATATTTTTGGCAAGAAATGATTATTTCCCCATATTTTTGAATAGCAACATTAAAAATGATAAAAAAAAACCCACCAATTGTATATGATCATGTTCCAAAAATATTTATAGGGAAGGAATAGCGAGGGGAATTTGAGAAAGGACTCTCCTTCTCAAAGAGTAGGTTGCTTTTAATTATGAATCATTCAATTAATCCATTTTCTTACTATCTGGAGAAAGCCTCTTGGGATAATGACATTCCATTCAACATCCAAGAAAGGATCTGCCATCAATATGATTCTAGCTGATTGCAAGCAGTAGTTTGATTTTGGAATATTGTATGGAGGATGACATGAGGATAATTTTTGGATAACATCACGTGATTTTTTTTTAACCTTGGTGTTTCTGTTTTCATGGTAAGAAGTCATAAAGTCCCTCAGAGTTATTTTTGTTTTATTTGGTGAATTAGCAACCCTGACTCATAATGCATTGCAACCTGTCCAGTTATATTTTGCTGAGAGTTAGGACTTCAAATTCCACAAAAATTGAATCCAACAATCAATTTTTAAGTCTAACCACTTAAAATGAGTGTGCTCCTTTTAGCAATGACAATTCTCCACTCTTTCCTCAATGAAATGAATTTTCATGTATAGGCACTGAACTCTAATACCATTTGCTATCATGGAGTCTTAAGTGGCCTTGTCACAGAGGGACTTGGTTGGAGTGAACAGAGTTTGAGTTGCCAAGAAAATCAAAACCACAAAGAGCTCATTTCATCACTTGGTGTGGCTAGCCTCAATGGTGACATGTCAGGTACATTTCTATAGAACATGATTTCCCCATCAGCTTCCTTAGAAACGCATTTTTTTCTCATATTGAACAATAGAGAAACAGGCACTTGGAACTCTAATAAGCTGAGAAAGATGCAGTCAAAAGCTAACATATTTAAACTGGGAACAGATTTCAAGATAGTGCCCATTACAATTTCAATCATTTTTACTAAGTGTTATGAATTTTTATTCTGTTATGATAGGGACCTCAAGCCAAACCATGAATTTCCCTTCTTTTTAAAGACAAATTTAGTCTAGGGAAAGTTATCATTCTATTTTGACCATGTTGTTCAGGGATCTCATGCTATTTATAAGATTTGGATCATGCAAATTTGGGAATATTTTACTCCAAACAGTTCCCCCACTTGGTTCCTCAATGTACCAGGAGAATTAAAAATCTAGACTAGTTGACACTCTAGTTTTCCTTTTCAGTGACAGAATTGATCCAAATGCGAAGATCTGATGGGTCAGCAATATTGCTGCCAATCCATATGGCTTGGGGGACAGCAAAGGTTCCTGACATGTTAGTTTCTGTCAGTATTAACAAAGTTGCAGGAATTTACAATCACCTACAGGATTTCTTGGTCATAATCTTGTCTTGAGGGTAGCCCTGTCTTGAGGGTAGCTCTGTCTTGAGGGTAGCTATACAGGGAGGGTAAAATGTAGAAGGTTTATAAGAAATAATATACAAAATTAAACAAGTCTTGCTATTGAGGAAAAAGTCAGAGTTTTGTTTGAATACCCAGGCTGAATTTCTTTTCTTTTTTTTTTTTTGGATGGCAATTGGGGTTAAGTGACTTCCCAAGGTCACATGGCTAGTTTTTGTTTTAAGTGTCTGAGGCCAGATTTCAACTCAGGGAGTTCTGACTCCAGGGCTAGTGTTCTATTCACTGCGCCACCTAGCCACCCCTCCCAGGCTGAATTTCTATATGAATCTTGCAATGGTAGAGTCTCAGAGTTGGAAGGCATCTTAGCAGTTATTTTGTCCAATCTATACCTAAGAAGTATTTCATTTATAAAAGACCTTATAAGCAGTCATTTAACTTTCTCTGGAAGACTCCCATTAATGCAAACCTAGTACCTCCCAAGGTAGTCTTTACAGTTTTGAATAGTCCAATAGGTAGGAAGTTTTCCTGTATGTCCTGCCTAAGTGTGCTTCTGTAGGCTAGGGTGTATGAGAAAGCCAGTTCTTCTGGGCTCTGAGGCCTGCTTTCTAGCCATTATGCTGCATTGCCTCTGTCATTGTCAACACCACCATCACCATCATCATCATCATCATCATAATCAATCATTGAGTAGTTTTATCTACTAATAGTGTGTGTGTGTGTTCGTATCAAAATACACTACATGTTTATGGGCATTTTTTATTCCTATCTTTCCTACTATATTGGGGCAGTTAGGTGGCATATTGGATAGAGTACTGGACCTGGAGTCAGGAATATCTGAACTCAAATCTAGCCTCAGACACTTACTAGCTCTGTGACCATGGCCAAGTCACTTAACCCTGGTTGCCTCAGTTTTCTCATCTGTAAAATGAACCAAAGAAGGAAATGATAAAATACTCCAATATCTTTGCCAAGAAAACCCCAACTGGGGTCAGGAAGAGTTGGACATGACCCAGAAAATGACAACCACAACAAAGACATCTTAAAGTCTCTCCACCCCACATCTTCTTTATTACTATATAGGGCAGCAACATTCTCCTGGTCCCTCAGTCATCCTGGACTCCTCCTCACTATCTCTCACTCCCCTTATCCAAGCTATTGCCAAGGCCAGTTGATTTCAACTTTAAAATATCTCTCAGGTGGCTAGGTGGTGCAGTGAGTAGAGTGCTGGCACCAGAGTCAGGAGGACCTGAGTTGGGATCTGGCCCCAGACACTTAACACAAAAAAAAACTAGCCTTGTGACCTTGGGCAAGTTACTTAACCCCAATTGCCCTCCAAAAAGCAAAAAATAAAAATAAAAAATATCTCTCAAATATGCCCCTTTTGGGGATGGCTAGGTGGCACAGTGAATAGAGCACTGGCCCTGGAGTCAGGAGGACCTGAATTCAAATCCAGCCTCATACACTTAACACAAAAACTAGCCATGTGACTTTGGGCAAGTCACTTAACCCCAATTGCCCTCCAAAAAAAATGTCCTTTTTCTCCTCTGACACTACAATCATTCATAGTGCAGGGTCTCATATCACCTTATACCTGAATTCTTAGCCTGCTGGTAGGTCTGACTGCCTTAAGTCTCACCCCACTCCAATCCATCCTTTATTCAGTCACTAAAATGATTTTCCTAAAGAGCAAATCTGACCATGTCACCCCTCACCTCCCAATAGTTCCTTTCTGCTTTCAGGATTAAATGCAAAATGCTCTGTTTGGCCTTCAAATCTTTCATAACCTGTCCCGGTTTTACTTTTCCAATCTTCTTACACTTTACTTCCTGACACATCCTCTGTAGTTCAGGGACACTGGCCTTCTGACTGTTTCACAAACAAGACACTCCATCTCTTGGCTCAGCGCATTCTCTCTGACTGACATGAATAGATTTGTGCCTGGAATACTTCCTCCTACTGTCTCACTACTGACCTTCCTGGCTTTCTTTAAGTTCACGTTAAAATCTCCTCCTTCCTGAACTCCTCTTAATTCCAATGCCTTCCCTTTGTTAATTATTTCCTATATATCCTGTTTATAGCTCACTTTGTATGTATTCGGTTGTTTTCTCCCCCATTAGATTGTAAGCTCCTTGAAGGCAGGGACTGTCTTTTGCCTCTTTTTGTGTCCACAGCCATTGGCGCAGTGCCTGGCAAATAGTATGGGCTTAATAACAATTGATTGATTGAATGATTGACTGACATAATACTTTTAAAGCACTTGGAAAATATTTAAAGGCTAGTTGTTGTCATTGGCCTCATCTTCCTCTTTGTCATCCTCATCTCTAGGTGAATAAATAAGCTGCTTTTGAATAAGTGAGAATACAGAGAGTACCTTACACATGGGAAACCTCTGGACCATGTATAGTTTCAGTTGATGGGATGCCCCAGCTGCTACACTTCTTCCACCTATCGCTAGCAGTTCTGCTATAAAGAGCCAAGTAGAACAAATCCAATCCAAATAGTTGAAGACCGCTATCCTACCCATCCTCACCCTTTCATTTTCCAGTTTTAAACATCTCCAGGACCTTCAACCTCAGTCCTCATAGGGCTTGATCTCCACACCCTTAACCGTACTAGGTTCTCTTTTCTGGGTAGTCTCCATCCATTTTACCAATATCCTTTCCAAATCATTTGCCCCTAATTGAATGCTGTACTCTGACTAAGGAATATGACCAGGGAAGAGTTCAATGTAGTTATTATCTTCTTATTCCTTGACTGAATTAAATTGTCTCCAGTATGCATAGCCCTAAGGAAATTATTCCATTCAGTAATTGTTCTACATAAGACCTCATATTGTGTGTGTGTGTGTGTGGGGGGGTGTTAGTCAAAGAGGTCCCTGCTGATTCAAATCTGTTGTACTTGTTCCCTCATAAAGGTTTACTGTTTTGACATGCTGAGCTCCAGGAGAAGGATTAACCAGATTCTACTAAGGGGACAGCACAATTCAGATGCTTTGAATTCACAATTCATGTTCCTTTGTTTTCATTTAAATATTTCTAACCTGGGGAGGTGAGGTAGTGGTTTTTATTCCTCCTTCCTCGAGGAAGGTGGAGAAACAAGAAATGAAAAGAGGCAAACTATTATTTGAAGAGATTCAGTTTAAAATAATATGCTTGTTTTCTTTATTTCAGCACAAATTTTTGGTTCTAATGCAATTTCCCAGAAACACCTGAGCTATATATAACTGCTGAAATAACAGCAGCTGCAATTCCAAAGCTTGTAGGACCATTTCCCTGGTTATAAACTAGACTGGGAGGGATTTTTTCATATCATAAATCACATACAGCATGACATAAGGAGTTCATAAAATTGGTAAGTAGGTTTTTAAAATGTACTGGCAAGGAAGTTAGTTGGGGAAACTTTGAAAAATTTTGCATTTCCGAGAATGACTGAGGGCACCATTCATATATTAGCCTCACTTTTTACCACTGTTCTATCATAGGGAGAAAATTCTACAGGTGTATATAAAAACAATACATTTGACAATATGAATACCTCCAAAAGACAAAGCCATATTTTACATTGGGAAGAAAAGTGTAACAGTGTCAAAAGAGAATAAATTTCCCCCCACCCCAACCTTTATTATTGTTCTACTTTTGCCGTTATTATGTTTGGACAAATCAGTTATATTTTTGCATAATTTCCCTCTTCTCTTCCTCAGTCTTTCCACCCCACCCTCAAATATTATGTGATAAAATTATTTTGACAGAGTGAACCAGGTTAGCCAAGGGCATAATTTCTCTACTAGGCAGGCTGTCAAGCCTGCCTCTCCTTTGACTTGCCAATATTTCAAAGGGCACTTATGACCATGTAAATATAATAGGATTAGACATGAACCTGCTAAGGGTGAGGTGTCTGATTGGTTTAATTCCCAGAAAACCAGTTAAACTTATATTAGGGGCAGCTAGGATTTGAGGATTTTAATTTTACTCCTAGAGAAAATAGATTTGTCATATTAGTACCCACTATGAGCATACCTAAAAAGTCCATGGTAGCCAAGGATATCAGGGATGCAACTTTTACTGACCTTGTACAGTATATTCATAACACCACATTCCCTCAGGTTATCTCTGGGACTAAAGCCCTGAGCTGTTTGAACAAAGAATACATAAACCCTCCCCCCCCCCTCCAGGGAAAGAGGGGAGGAGAAGACAGAAAAGATCCACATAATAAACCTTTCCAGAACTTTCCCCAGGAAAGAGGTATTCAGGCAGTGCAGAAAACATCTTAAAGAAAAGCTTGGAGAATTTGAAGTATTCTCTGGGAGACTGTGTCAGGATCTGACTCAGTTCCTTGGTTTGACTCAAGTCTTTGTCTTGTACTACATATTAATTTACTCTGTGAAAATAGCAGCATCATTTAATCAATAAATCAACAAGCATTTATTAAAAACCTATTGCACATCAATGATATTATAGATGCCAACTTTATAAAGGCACAAATGTAATAGTCTCTGTCCCCCAAGTGCTTACATTCTATTAAGGGAGACAACATGTACTTTATAAATACAGAAAAAAATGTATCTGTAGAACAAACCACAAACCCTCCCTTGATCCTGCAGGCTGTGTCCCCAAGAGGGTGACAGTTACAAGTTCTTCCAGGGAAATCTATCAACACAATATCATGAACAGTGTATCAGTAGGTCAAATGTGAGCAAACTATTCAGGTTTAATTTGGGGTGGAATGATGTGCTAAGTCATCAAACACTTAATAAAAGAGGCCCTGATACAGCAGGAAAATGCAACAAGGAAACAGTGGTGCTTAGTTTTGCTAGATGTCCTTCCACTTCAACCCCCTTCTCTTTATTAAGAAAGCAAGTGGGGGGAGTGGAGTCAAGATGGCAGAGTAGAAACAAGATTTCCACTGGGCTCTGGTTTAACCTCTTCCAATTCATGTAAAAGGGGACTCTGAACAAATTTTGAAGATTCAGAACCCACAAAATGACACAGAGAATCTTACCTCCCTCTGAGGACAGCCTGACAGGCTGGCAGCAAGGGGCCAGCTCAGCGCTCTGAGAGCTGATCCCAGCACCGCAGGAGTTGGAGGTCTTAGCCCCAGGGCAGCCTGACCAGCCACCAGCTGGAGGGGCTTCAGATCACCAGAAGCTGTGACAGTTTCCAGAATTATCAACACATAGATGCCAAGGACAAAGTGAGAGGTCAGTGCTGTGTGGACTTTGGGACCTAGGAATTTGGAGTACATCAGCTTTTGCACCCAGGGCGAGAAGCGGCTGGGGTGAGAAGTAGCTGAGACACAGTGGCCGTGTAGCTGCCCTCACATGGCAGCTTCAGCTCCTGGCCTGTAGACTGTAGGGGGATCAAGTGACCAGTCTGAGAGGTAATCACTCTTGCTTTAACCTGCTTGGATCTGGATTGCGGTCTACGGTGGAGATCCTGGGGTGTGCAACCAGCTTGCCAGAGTGTGTGGAGGCTTCAGAGAGGGCACCTAACTAATACATCCAGAAGCTGAGAAAACCCCAGCGTTTGGGATAGCTCTCCTGTCTGATAGCAGAGTCCTACTGTGGCGAAAAGCCCAAAAGTCAAGTAATTGAGTGGCAACATGAATAAAAGGAGGGAAGCAAACAAACAGAGTAATCCAACATTAGACTCCTATTTGGGGGACAAAAAGGATCAAAGCATGGAAAAGGAGGAAGACAGTGAAGTCAGAACTCCTGTACTAAAAGCTCCAAAGGAAAATATGAAATGGTTACAGGCCAAAGAGGAGCTTAAAAAGGATTGTGAAAACCAAATAAGAGAAGTGGAGGAAAAATTGGGAAGAGAAATGAAAATGATGCAAGAAAATTATGAAAAGAGAGTCAACAACCTGACTGAAGAAGACTATACCTTAAAAAATAGACTAACTCAAATGGCAAAACGGGCTCAAAAAGGCAATGAGGAGAAGAATGCCTTAAAAAGCCAAATTTGCCAGATGGAAAAAGAATATCAAAAGCCCACTGAAGAGAATCATTCCTTCAGAGTTAGATTGGAGCAAATGGAAGCTAGTTACTTTATGAGAAATCAAAATACTATTAAACAGATCCAAACAAATAAAAAAAATAGAAGGCAATGTGAAATGTCTCATTGGGACAATCTGTAAAATAGATCCAGGAGGGATAATTTAAAAATTATTGGACTATCTGAAAGCCATGATCAAAAAAAGAACCTAGAAATCATCCTTCAAGAAATTCTCAAGGAAAATTGCCCTGATGTTTTAGAACGAGAGGGCAAAATAGAGGTTGAAAGAATCCACCGATTACCTCTTGAAAAAGATCCCAAAAAGAAAACTCCTAGGAATATTATAGCCAGGTTCCAGAATTCCCAGATCAAAGAGAAAATATTACAAACAGCCAGGAAGAAACAATTTGAATATCATGGAAACACAATCAGGATAACCCAGGATCTGGCAGCTTCTATACTGAGAGATTGAAGGGCTTGGAATATGATATTCTGGAGGGCGAAGGAGCTGGGATTAAAACCAAGAATCACCTACCCAGCAAAATTGAGTATCATGTTTCAGGGGAAAATATGGTCATTCAGCAGAATAGAGGACTTTCAAGAATTCTTGATGAAAAAATCAGAGTTGAATAGAAAATTTGACATTCAGATACAAGAAGCAAGAGAAGCTTGAGAAAGTAAACAGGGAAAAGAAATCATAAGGAACTTACCAAAGTTGAACTATTTACATTCCTACATGGAAAAACAATAATTGTAACTTATGAAACTTTTCTCAGTATGAGAATAATTGAAGGGAATAGAAATGTGTATACACACACATATGGGCATATGACTACATATGACATATGTGAATGTGTGTATATATGTTTACAGGTATACATAGATAGAGGGCACAGGACCAGTTTAATGGGAAGGGATGATACTTAAAAGATGAAACTAAGAGGTGAGAGAGGAATATAATGAGAGGAGATAGGGAGAGAGATATTGGGGTAAACTATCTCTTATAGAAGAGGTAAGGGAAAATGGTTACAATGGAGGGGAAGAACAGGAAGTCAAAAGGAGGGTCAACCTTATTCTCATTGAATTTTACTTAGGGAGGGAATGACAAACACACTAAATATGGTATCTCACCCTACAGGACAGTAGGGGGGAAGGGGATGAGGGGGGGATGATGGAAGGGAGGACAGGGTGGGGGGAAGGGAAGTTGGAAGCACCCACTTTTGAAAAAGGACAGGATCAAAGTAGAGAATAGAACAAGTGGGAGGTGGGATAGGAGGGAGGGAAATATAATCAGTCTTTTACAATATATACACTATTGAAATGTTTTGCATAGCTACACATGCACAACCTATATTGAATTGCTTATTTTCCCAGTAAGGGTGGGTGACAAGGGAGGAAGGGAATGAATCTGGAATTCAAAGTTTTAAAATCAAATGTTTAAAAAAATATATATATATATATATGCTATTATTAATATTATTTTACATGTAACTGGGAAATAAGATATAAAGGCACTGGGGCATAGAGATGCCCTACTGGAAAATCAGAGGGGGTATGGGAGAAGATATGGGAGACAGCAGATTGGAGGAGGGGATATCCAGTGGGATCGCTATTTTGGGGTGGTGGGTAGGGGGAAAACAGGGAGAAAATTTATAACTCAAAATCTTGTGTAAATGAATGATGTAAACTAGAAGTTAATAAAGCATTTGATAAAAAAAAAGAGAAAAAATATTAAGAAAGCAAGTGTCTGGTCAACAGGGCAAAGCAAGTCAAGTGATTTTCAAACTTATACCAAGTTGGAGGGACCCTGAATCCACATTGGTTGGAATTTTATTCCCTTAGTTGACCAGGAAATTGCATCAAGGGTGGGGGGTGGGGGGAGAGGAGCTAATCAGCTTCCAAGGACAACTTTGTTCCTTTTTAGGAAGGATAGGAGGAAAGAAATAAGCATTAAGTACCTATGTGCCTGGTACTGAGCTAAGGACTAGAGATACAAAGAAATGCAAAAGACCATCCCTTTCCTGTTACTCTCTACAGTCTGGCTCTTGACCTCATCATTTAATGGAAATTTCTCTCTCCAAAGTTACTAACACTCTTAATTGCCAAGGCCATTTTTCTTTGTCCTTATTCTTTTTGACCTCTTTACAGCCTTTGGATGCTGCCAGTTACTGTCTTCTCTAGGATTCTTTCTTCTCTTTAGGCTTAGACTCTTTTCTCTCCTGGTTTGATCACTCAATCTCTTTTGCTGGATCTTCATCCAGGTCATACCTATGAATTGTGGGTGTCCCACTAGGCTCAATTCTCTTTTCCTTCTATACTCTTTCACTTAATGATCTCATCAACTTCTGTGGATCCAATTATCTCTATGCCCATGATAAGGAAATAGACTTATCCAGGCTCATAACCAAACTGCCTATTGGACATCTCAAAATGTTTATGCTATAGACATCATGAACTCAACATATCTAATACTGAACTCATCCAAAACCTGCCCCCAAACTCTTGTCTTTTCCTATGTCTTCCTTCTGGGTTAGTCTACAAATGATCTTGGCAGGATCTGATTTAGTTAATACTAAACTCTCTACCAACTCATTTTCTCTCACAACTACCCTTTTTCTATATTGTAAGCTGATTTTCCTTACTTTATTTCCAGTATTCTCCATAATCATTTGCACATGAACATTCACTTCGAACCTATGCTGTGCTTGGTTATCATGTCTTCCTGCTGGGCTAGAAGATTGTGCTTTTGTTTGATATGGCTTCTAGGTTGTTTTAGCTTTCTTGTTGGAGTAAGTGTTGTGAAATATACTTCCCTGAGAAATGGTGATACAGAGAATCAATTAATCAACAATTATTTTTTTTTAACACCTAGGTGCCGGGTACTGAAGAGACAGAAATAAAAGTGAATAGTCCCTGACTGGGAGGAGCTTATAATTTAGCCAGAAAACATTCATAGAGAGGTATTAAAAAAAAGATAGGGGGGGCCAGGTGGCTCAGCGAGTAAGAGTACCGGCCCCAGAGTCGGGATGACCTGGGATTGAATCTGAGCTCAGATACTTAGCACCACACCCAGAAATAACTGGCCGTGTAACCTTGAGCAAGTTACTTGACCCCAATTGCTTCAAAAAAAAAAAAAGATAGGTATCGAACCAAGACCAGTCATTTCATAGTCATAAAGTACTCTCAGATAAAGAAACTCTACTAGGGGGTACAATGGAGAGAGCACTAGATCTGGAGTCAGGATAGACTTGAGTTCATATATGACCTCAAACCTTTACAAGCTGAACCTGAAAAAGTCACTTAACCACTGACTGCCTTATTTTCCTCATCTGTAAAATAATAGCTCCTACCTCCCAGGGTTGCTGTGAGAATAAAATAAGGCCATATTTATAAATTGATTTGGCGACTTTGCATACCCCTCTCTCACTCAAATCAAAGTCAATTGCAAGTCATGTCATCATTTCCCTGATGTCATGATCCTCCTTAAGAACAAAGGACAAACCAGACAATTATTTATACTATTATTTTATTTGTAGTGTATATTTACATATGTTTATATTGATTTTTATTCTATTATAGAATAAATTATTTTATCAACATTATTGTTATTTGTTATTAATATATCAGTGGAGGCCAACATCATCTCTGAAACAAATAATTTTAGATAGAGAACTAAGAGGTTAAGAGACTTGCCTGGGGTCATAGAACCTCCATATTCCAGAGGCAGGATTAGAACTTAGGTTTTCCTGATTCTAGGGCCATCTGTCTACCTGCTATACCATGTTGGTAAATACACTGCAAAGTAAATAAGGCTTTAGGTCATTAAAGCTTTTTTGTCCTTAATGTATCGCCCCACAGAGTCAGAATAACATTCTAACTTTAAACTCAGACAAGGCCATCTGCTTACCCTGTGGACTCAGCTGCACAAATAGAATGACTGCTAAGTGTTTCTGTTATTGTGGGGTAGGGAGAAAGCCCTGGTTGATTGGATAGGAGTGGTGGTCAGAACCTTTGATGGCCACATGTATAATTTCAGCCATGCTTGTGGGGAAACATTTGTCTCAATTAATATTTGATTATCATCTCTTTTCCAACGTCTATAAATATTACTGAACTGCTGTTGCCAAATCTGCTGCCACTTTCCTTTTTCTGATCATCAGCCGGTGAGTGGCAGTTTATTGATGAGGGTTGTAGGAGGATGGTGGGGAGCAGGATTCAGAATTTCATCAGATTTCTCCATGACATCAAGAACTTTCACAGCATAGCACCATGAGTCAGCTTTATTAATTTTATAGCACAGAACATGTTAAACATTAATTGATGTTGATGACCATCCCTTGAGAAACCTTTATTAGATTAAGTTGGCCTTTCTCTTGGACCACTAATTACTAAATGTTAGCTATGAAGTAAATAACCAAGAGAGAGAGAAATTAATTTTTGAAATATAGAATGTGATCTTGTAATCCTTCCTTATGGAATTTTTTCTTTATAAAGAAAGCAGTGGGGCTCACCCTCTGAGCCTTTTAGTCCTCATTTGTCCTTTTTGGTTTGTTGACTTAAAAATGGTGAGCCCACATAGAACTGGTTGACAATACAGTATTCTTTACCTCCTGAGGCTTTCATTTTGTTGTACAAAAATGATTTATTCTCACCAGAAGGTGTTTGCTCTTGTCTCTTATAATTCTTTTTTATATTTCAATTTGATTTTCATTTAAGGAATCTTTAAAAATAAAACTCCACACCCATAAATACTCACCTACCACACAGACACACAATACTTTATTTTCTCGTCCTTCTTGATTCTGTTCCATCTGCTTTTTACTTCAGCTGCAACAGTCAGTCCAGAAATCTTTTTTCTTCATTAATTTTCATTTTTACATTATTTCTGCCTACAGAGAGGCTGGAATCACATGCACACACACATTTTTTTATGACTATTTTGAAGACCCAGTAAATATGCATCGTCCAAATTATCAAATAAGCTTTCAATGCTCCCTCTTATCTAAACTTAACAGATTGTGTGGTTCTTTGGAGCTTTACTCTCCATTCCCCATTGCTGAATGATTTAATGGGGGTACCAGAAACAGCAAACAGATGGGGAGGGTGTCTGAACATGGTAGGACTCAGAAGTGGCCCAATGAAGAATCTCACCGAGAGAATATGTGGATAAGGTTCTCTTTTAGGATTATGACAATCTAAGAATTTCTGCATCCCACTGTTCCCTGATGGAGAAATCTCCTTTGTTATTCCCATTTCATTTTGTTCAAATAGTGCCTTTACCTTTCTGATAGCCACAAAACAGCATGATTTGCCAGCTGCCCTTGTTCCCCAGTTAGCAGCATGAATTGTATTTCACTATGTCCCAGAAGCCTTCTCTGGTACAACTGGCCTTCCTTCAACTTTCTCGCTAGCAGCTGGTGAGGCCTCAGAGAGGCATTTAATGTTTTCTCAAGACCAGCTGAACTCCATGACCATCTTCTCATTGAAGTTCCCCACCTCCCTAAACCTGGAAGACTGGCTTGTGGTCAGGATCATTTAACAACAAAAAAACACAACTGCCTGGAAGGCAATCAGCTGTGTTAAAAAGCCAGTGTTTTCGTTATGAAAACAATAAAATTCACAGCAAAATTTTTCTAGTTTAAACTCTAACAGAAATATAGATATAAAGGTAGTAGACCAATCAAGTTAAAGACAACCTTAACTATAAAACCATATATAGTTTTTGCGTTTCTATATGCCCTCAGACATGCTTTTCAATCATCTAATAACTTTTTTTTCCTTTTTTTTTTCATCTTGACACTCAGAACAGTCAAGGACTCCACGTATCTCCTGAGGCTAGACTCTATACTGCTGTTTGTTTGAAATTTTTCATGTGAAGCTTTGTTTAAGAGGGAGGCAGGTGGGGTGATAAAACTCGAGAGCTTAACTGTGCTGTAAAATGATTGCAGATCCCTCTTTTAATTTATATTTGTCATAGAAGAGGAAGATGAGCACTGACTAGCTCCAAACCTTCCTGGAAATGACTTATTGTAGAAATTTTTAATGAACTAAAGTCCAAAAGCAAATTCTGTTAATGGCTTCTTCCTGGAGAAAAGCATGTAGATTTCATTGCCTCCAGACTTGCGTGTGTGTATTATATATACATATATAAGCACACACACATCCAAATCAAATATATCCTCATATGCACGATAAATATGCACCTCTTCAGAACTCCAGGGACTTTTCTTTTTGTCAGTAACTATAATGGCTTTATCTATAGAGATACTAAACTTTGCATAATTTAGGACATAGTCTTAAGAGTTACTATCACTGAAGCAACCTGATGAAAAGCTTCTGAACTTAACCAGGTTGAGGACTGGAGGACACTCATGAAGTTCAACACGGGGCTCCTAATTCTAGCCCTCTCATTGTGACTCAAGTTTCTCTGAAATAACATCATTTAATCCTGTTTATTAGTTTTAATGGAAGAGAGATGGGCAATTAGGTAATGCAGTGGATAGAGTATCGGGCCTGACCTCATCTTCCTGAGTTCAAATCTGGCCTCAGATACTTACTAGCTGTGTGACTCTGGGCAAATCATTTAACCCTGTTTGCCTCAGTTTCCTCATCTGTACAATGAGGAAGAAAAGGAAATGGCAAATCACTTCATAATCTTCGTCAGGAAAACCTCCCATGGGGTCACGAAGAATTGGGAATTACTGAAATGACTAGACAATAAGGGAACATGTCTGATGCATGTATGTATGTATGTATGCATGGTCATGTACATATATAGAAAGTTTCCTCATTGGCAAAATAGGTGTAATAGTAGAATCTACCTCCCAGACAAAATGAAATAAGGTTTAAGGATAAGATGAAATAATACTTGTGAAGCACTTTGTAAACCTTAAAATGATATGTAAATGTTACTTATATATTATTTCAAATGATCCTCATTTGGCTTGGTTTTAAGATCCTTTACTATCCTCTTCAGAGGGAATTATATTCATTTGGACCCTACCTGAGCTTGTCAGTGTTAAATAATAAGGTGGCCAGAATACAATGAATACAATGTACATTTTAACTTTTTTTTTTAACATTGGCTGAAATGAAGATAAACTTGTCAGATTTGTGGATAATATGAAGCTGGATGAAAGAGCTCATATTTGGATGATAGAAACCTAATCCAAAGTATTTCACAAGACTGCAATTATGGGCAAACTAATGAGATCAAAATTATTCTGGAAAAGTCTAAAGGCCTGGTCTTTGTTTACATGAAATCAACAGGAAAAGATGAGGTCAAACTATTTAGAGCCAGGAAGTTCTGCAATATCCTGGGATATGATGCAATCAGTATAGTGCCATCCCCAAAAAGGAGCTTCTGGAGGCTGTTAACATCTAGAGAGAACCTCTTGTCAATTTTGACTGTTCATTGGATTTCCTCCAGCATAGTGGCCATGCCCTTGGTGAGCATACTCTGTTTTTGTGCCTTTCTTGGTGTTTATCGTTAGAAGGTGAAATGAGGTCATCTCTTAGTGGATTTCAAGTCACTGATGCATGGATAGGAGACTTCTTTTTGGAAGAGTACTTTTAAGGAAGTGTATGGCTTTGATGAAGCAAAAGGTTTTTTTTTTTAATCAACAAACAAGAACACGATGGGGTCTTATCTACATCTTTCAGTCCATTGATTGTTGTTCATCCTCTGATTCCCAAGGAGACCAGGGGCATCTTGGGGTGGTGTCTTGACTTTAATTGAATTTAAGTGAGGCAGAGTTGCACAAAGTCATTGGCCTCACTCTTTCTTCCAGAATCATTGAAGTCCAGTGACAGGACAAAAGTCAGGAGGAGTGATTATGGCCAAGGTTGCAGAGGAAGACCTTGGCATGTTTGATGTTTGACCATACTCTAAGCGCTCCACAGCACTGACTTCAGTTTCCTTCATGACCATTGGAAAAAAATTGTTTTCATCCACTCCTTCCACTGGGGCAGAAGTGATAGTAAAGTCAAGTGATAGTAAATCTTTAAATTATCACTGAATATCACTTGTGAAAATCTTCCTTTTACCGATATCCCCTTCCAGGCTTCCCACAATGTGTATCAAAGAGATCAAAGAGTTATCAAGATAGGAAAGTAGGCTTCCATGTCCACAGCTCTTAGTATTTCCTTAGAATCCAACTGCATTCAGAAATTGCTTATCTGTCCATTTAGTTATGATAAAAATCCTATTTAATAGTGATATATTTAAAACCATTTACAGCTATGTCCTCAATTGGGGCAAATAATGCATCCTCTAAAGTGGTCCCAATTATTTGGATTCTCATTGCATAATTCTACTGGGCTGGAACTTTAATATAACTGTGAATAGTATGAATTTATGTAAAGTAATATTAGGAGAGGCCTAGGGGAAAGTGAGGTGGTCTTGAAGCCTGGAAGACATGGAACACCTGGATTCAATGCTGACCTCTGAGACATAATGGCTGTGCAACCTTGATCCAATCCCTTAATCTCTGTACCCTATGCAACTCTCTTAAGATAAGGGGAGATGTTGATCTGTATAATAGTAGAAGTAGTTTCCTTGCTTGGGAGTTCACTATGGCAATCAGACCCCGATTTCTAGTCCTTATTCTACAGTAAATATTAGCATTCTTTAAAAATTGAGAATGTACCCTTGGAAGAGAATTGAAAATATGAAACTACAGCATTATGCACATGGAATGTCATAACTCTTAATTTTGTCTTTTAAGCTCCAACTTAACTGCCAAAAGCCAGTGCTCTGTTTATAAATAAATCACTTCCCTGGGTCAGCTTCCTTACCACCTGTGTTGTTTTGCTTGTTTTCTTGACAGTGGATTCCCAGAAATAATGGACTTGGAGGACAAAAGGGCACCCTGAAAGATCATCTGAACATTTTCTTCCCCAATGCAATAGAACACAAGGGAATATATATTCCCAAGAAGCATTTATCTGGTTATAAAATTACAAATATTTTCACATATATCATCTTGTGTGATCATCATCATGATATTACTGAGATATAATGCAGATCCTATTGTCCAATAAGGAGGAAACTCTTCCTTGAACTCTTTTATTTTTAAGAATTTGCTAGGCAAATAGAGGATGTCCAAAAAGACTTAATGAAGGTTTAAGCTCTTAAAACTATTGAAGCTTAAAACTGCACTAATACCTTTTGGCACCCTGTAGAGACAAAATTTTGAATAGTAGACACAGAATAATAGTTGGATTTGGAGTCAGGAAGCTCTGAGTTCAAATGGTTTCAATGACATCAGCTATGTGATCCTAGGTAAGTCACTGAACTTTTCTGGAATCAGTATCAGTTAAGAAAATTTCCATATCAGGAGCTCCTTATACTGTCATGGATCCTTCTTATATAGTGATTATATGATGCATTTGTCAAATACATTGTTGGAGCTCATAATTTAAGTCATAAAGTGGTAGAGCAAGAAAGCACCTTAGAATTCCCTCTGTCTTCTTTTGTAGAGGAGGCAGCAGCATTCCAAAGATTTTGACAAACTTGCCTACAAGAATTAATGACCCAGTTGAGATGATGACCTACATCTCTTGACTCCCAGAATATGAACTACTGTGAAAAGGATTTTAGTAATAGCAATAAACATCCATGATTTACTTTCCCAGAAATTTTCTTCTTTTTTTTTCTCTTTTCAATTTCAAGTTTTCCTCAAATGAGATCCATATATAAAAAACCATGACAGCTTCTTCTGTCCTATCTATATTAAGCATCATTGATATATCTATGTCACTGTTTCCATCATGTCTTAGGAAGATGATCAGACAATTTCCCTGTCTGAAAGGCAATATGGTAAAGAATCCGACTATGCTTGGAATATAGAAAGATTTAGCCCCCCCCCCATTCTTTTTACCCTTACTATAAGTCATACTTCTTAAGAAGACAAATTAAATGCTGGATTCATTTTGAAGATGATCACCATGTCTATCATCAACAAACAGATAAGGGATATAAGGAAGCCTTCAACATAGTAGTCATCATCCTATACTGAATTAATTCTAGAAATTGATATATGCAACTAGCTACAAGGATACAAAGGAAAAAAAATCCTTGTAGGCTTTTAAAGGAAACAGCACTAACATTATGATTGTTGATATTTATAAATTAATAATTATAATGTTAAACTCCTTTGAGTTTACAAAGAACTTTATCTGCCTTATCTGGTTCCTTAATAAAAAATAAAAACAAAAAAATAACACATGAAGTAGGATTATTACATCCATTTTACAGATGATACTGAACTTTAGTAAGTTTAAACAACTCTTTTGTACACAGTTAGTATCAGTGTCCAGAAATGACTCATCTTCCTGACTTCATTCCTGACTTCAAGTCCAAACCTCTTTTCTCTATTATACCATAGCAATCCTGGATTCATATAATCCTAGACTGCCTCTATGTAATAGAATTTGATTTGGAAACATCAGACATGCCACCATTACATGAATGTGGGGACAGCTTGTCATGGAGAAATTTGAGGAGAAAGAGTGGTGACTGATGTAAATGGAGATACAATTGGTGGATATAGTTATTTGTGAAAAGAGATTCTGACTCAGGGAAAGTTTTAACTGTGTAGTCTGGGCTCTTATGGGAATTTATTTGATAAGAGAGTCTCTCTTTTAATATGCTGACTAGTCAAACAGGGGAGTACATTCTAAGTCATCTGCATTTTCCCTTCATTTTAGATACCTTCTACTCAGTGATTATGTTTGGTATTTTCCCCAGTGACTGAAAGTCAACTGTCTCAATCAAATGTGAGTTGATAAAGACTTTTAGAGAAAATTTAGGCCAAGAGGTATAGTGAAAAAATTCCTAGCTTGGACTTAGGAGACACCTGAGTTCAAGTCCTGCCTAGCTTTGTGATCATGGTGAAATCATTTAACTTCTCTGAAATTCAATTGCCTCATTTGTAAAATGCAAATGATAATATGTGTAGTAGCTACCTCACAGGGAGAGCAAATGAAATAATGTCTATAAAGGGCTTCATAAATGTTAAAGCAATCTAGGAATGGGAACAATTATTATTACAGATAAATTGGATATTCTGTCCTATCATCCTTGGAGTATAATTAAGAGCCCAATTTTAACACTCTGATCCTTGAATGATATAATCTTTAATAGGAACTATGATATGGAACCAATGTAAGTTCATGCCAGCATAAACTGAGGTTACAGAGCAGGATTTTTGTGCTAAAAGGGAGGGGATACAGAACAGAATCTAGAATTCGTTTTTATTTGTTCTTCTAAAACATAAAAAAAAAAGATTGGCTAAAGATGAAGCAAGTTTGAGGTGCCATTTCATTTGTAACTCAGGAAGAATAAATCTAGGTATTGAATCTATTATGACATCTTGAGCTTGGTTAGCCTGTCCCTTCCAAGAATATAACCAGTAGACTCTGTCCTTTCAGTCTAACCATTTTCATAAGAGGTAAACATGGAAATTATGGGAATAGATAAAGTTGCCAAGGGAGGGTATATACAGTATGTGAAAAGAGCTGGGAAAAGAGCCTCCTAAGATATCCACATTTAGGGGCCTGTGGATAAAGATGAATCAGTACAAATTTCAAAAAAAAAAAGATGTCTGAGAAGGATAGATGAAGGTAGCAGGATAGAGGTATAGGATAGAGCAAAATCACAGCCATCAAAGAAGAGTTCAATTCAATTTACCATACATTTACTGTGCATCTTCTATGTGCTGAGTACTGAGGATACAAATATAAAAGTGCAGTTATCCCTGACCTTAAGACATTTATTTAACTAAAGGGAGGGTCAACATTGTAAAATGCTGTTGATAGTCACTAAGCATGAGGGCTGAGAAAAAAAAAATTACATCTGGTGATTAGGAAGCCAGTTAGTGACTTTGCAAAGAACAGTTTAAATAAAGAAATATAAATAAAAAAGAGATAGGATGCAGTTTCAGGGTAAATATGAAGAACTGGAAAAGAAAGTGTAGGCTATCATTTCTAGAGGTTTGGCTGTGGGAAGGCAGGAGGAAGAGGAATCACGTAAGAAAGTTATCAGGGTTAAGTGATTAAAAAAAATAGAGTGTTTACAGGAAAAAGGAGGAAGAAACAAGAGAGGGAGAAATGAAATATACAAGAGGGTGGATGGTTGATGGAGTAAGGGGATTAGAGAGGATATGATAAAGAGGTAGCAGTGCACCTAGGGAAGGAGGAAGGCAATCTTATCTTCTGAGACTAGAGGAAAAGAAGAGGATATGGGAAGCTATTGTGGTTAAAGGAATGAATAAAAGAGCCTAAGAATCCTAGATTAAATGGCTTTGACCTCATTCAAAAGATCAGAGAAGAGGTCATCTTGTGAAAGGACAATGGCATCAGGAGGCTGGAGAGTGTGGAATTTTGGAGTATCTGCTTAAGAAAGTGTTATGGAAGTCAATTAGAAATCAATAGAATTAGTTTTGTACAGTATGAAGTATCATGAGACAATCAATTCAACCCTATAGTATTTGGTCACTTGTAGAGGAAGATAATTTAAAATATATATATTTTTTATTTAATTAGAATCAGCAAAAACCAGCATTGGTTAAGTGGAAATTACTCCTCCTCACTACAATAACCATAACAATATATGAAATAGTATACTTTAGTTCTGACTCATTCCTGCCCACGCATGGGACCTTGGGACCTTGGAGAGATGAAGAACCTCTTACATTGTGTGGGATTGGGAAAAGAAACTATGGGCAGAATTCCAACCTTGTGGTAGACAAAATTTGTTTAAAAATGGTTTTGATAATATTCAAGTTATTAAGGAGTGATGAAAGTAAATAAATAAATAATAAATAAAAGGGGGGATATAATAGAGCAAAATAAATGTAAAAGGATAAAAAGGGTTTAAACTATCACTATGGGATGGCATGGAGGCAAAAGTAAATTTTACCTAGGAAGATGCAGGAAAAAGCATTGCATTTGAAGTGAGAGGATGTAATACGTTCAAATCCTGCTTGTGTCTCTTATTTATTATGTGATCTTGAAATATTACTTCCTGTGCCTTAGTGTCCTCATATATAAAATGAGAACTTGAACTAGACACCCTTTAAAGTTCCTTAAAGCTCTAAAAATAGGATAATATAAATATGTGTCTACTACTAAAGGCTAATTACTACTTATACACCTGAATCTTCGGTGTAACATAGCACCATTTATTTCTTTCCTTCCCTTTTCTCGCCCTCCTTCTATTTCACCCCTCTCCTTCTCCCTCTTCCTCCTCCCACCCTCTCTTTCTGTTTCTGTCTCTCTCTGTCTCTTTCTCTGTCTCTCTCTCTCCCCTTCTCTGTCTGTCTCTCTCTATGTCTGCCTGTCTCTCTCTTTCTCTTCTGCTCTTCTCTCCTTCTGTCCCTCCCTCCCTGCCTGTCTTCTGGATTGTTCACTCCAAACTGTACTCATGTTGGCAGTTTCCCAGATGGTGATGTCCATGTGGCTTACAATTTGCTTCTAGTGTCCCAAGGGCAAACGTGATGTGGAGGACCACACACTACTCACATAATACAACTTTACCTTCTGAGCCCCCACAGGTGTGCTTCTCAGTTAAACAAATCAGCCAAATCAGTTAAACAAAAACAAGGTATTATTAATTCTGAGGACACTAAAGGAAATAATTATGATGAGGAGAAATGGGAGGTCCCAGACTAAGTCCAAATTAATTGTGCTAAGTAATTGCAAATATAAATAAAATTATACTTACATTGTATATATGAATATTATATATATGTATTGCATATATGTATATGTGCTTTTGATTTTCACAACTACAGTAAATATTCTTTACTGTGGTATTTGAAAGGTTAATGGGTTAATACATTGACAAATGTTAATTTAGTATTCTCACTGGGGATAGCTCTATGCCAGATATTTATATACCAGAAAACATCCATGGATGTTTGACAGGAAAGTACCTTCTAGGCACAACTTCATCCCTTGTTCTCATGACAGTGTTGCCACAATTTGTCTCAGCTTTACCAGAAATCCACTTTTGAGGTCACCATATTGCTACCTGCCAGATAATACCAACTACATAAACATTGCTTAAAATGGTAGTTTTATTTTTTATGATAATTTTTATAATTTTATAATAAAATATAATGTAATCACATTTTATTATAAAGTATACATTATTATAATATAGTATATATAAATTATTGTAATTATATTAATATAAAATATAATACAATTTTATAATAAAAATAAAAAATTAATTTATAAAAAACATATATTTTATTTTATTTTGCAGGGGGGAAGGCAGGGCAATTGGAGTTAAGTGACTTGCCCAAGGTCACATGGCTAGTTTTGTGCTTAGTGTCTGAGGCCAGATTTGAACTCAGGTCCTCCTGACTCCAGGGCCAGTACACTATTCACTGCACCACTGTAATGTAATGCCAAAAGAAGGCAACTTCCCAGGTTCAAAATACCAACATAGGTGCTCTCTATTTTATTCAGTGACAAACCCAGAACAGAGAAGATCAAAACATGACATCATTCAAAATACAGCATTTACTAAGCGTGATTAAATAATCTCCAAGTACTACCCCACTCCAGGACTTTCCAATCATTCAATCAATTACAAAGTCCCTGTTCTAAATACTACTCCACCCCTAGGCTATACCTTCATTTGGTCCACCACAAAACCCCTCTTCTCAAATGGAGATTATTTTCCAAACATAGGTAAAGTACCTTCATTTGTCAATCACAGAGCACAATAAGGTCAAAAGTTCCCCACCCCTAGGATCACAATTGAATCTACCCCAGAGTTACATCAAGTTTAAACACAGCACTTAATACCCAAATGGAGGTCTTTTCTTCATCTTCACATGAGGCAAGTTCTCAGCAATCTTAGTTCCTGGGGAGACAAGGCTTAGCAAGGCCATAAGATACATTGCCAGTCCCTTCATGAATTTATCCTCTGTCTGTAGAACAGTCCTAGAACCCCTGAACACATTAGCAAAGCCCTCTCCCAGGATTTCTGTAAACATACAACAAGAAAATCCTTCTTCAGGGCTTCCGAACCAACAGAAAGGTTCCCAGACCCCTGCAACAACAGCACTGTCCCTCACCAGTGGACAGTATTCACTCTCTGTCTGCAGGACAGTCTCAGGGCTTCTTAACCAAATGCCAGGTTCCAGGACTCCTTCAACAGGACAGTCTTTCACCAGTGGACAAATCTGGCAAAATAACATCAAAACAGACAGACAAAGTACCAGCAAAACAGCCATGTCTCCTCAGTCCTTGGCAGCTCAGGGGGCAGGTCTCAAAAGTCCAGGGCAATTCAAAGCGGCCACCAGCAATTCTCTTAGTCTCTCTCTCTCTACGAGGTGCTGCTTCCAAAAAGATCTCCCGCCTCTCTCTCGTGTCTCTCCAAATCTACATCACCAGCTCCTCCCACTTCAGGACTTTCTTTTCACATCAACAAGCCCATCCCACAGGTGGGATTAACAAACTCTGGGTTTTAATACAATCAATTTGAAAACCAAGCCAATACAGGGGAATCTTTAATTGCCATTACTATCACAACCACCTAGCCACCCTTAATAACATATATTTTAGAAAAAAAAATGATATGCACTAAAATATAATGAGGCATGCTGAAGATTGAAATAGGTAGAAAGGGAAGAAACATGGAGACAAAGAGGAATTTATTGGTATCACTAGGGATCGGTGGGATGGAACAACCAACATGATGGAAATGGAGTATTTGGATGGATAGCAAAATAAGCAGAAACAGAAGCATCATGTCATGATACTCTATTGAAGACCCCCTGCACAGAAAAAAAAGAACAAAATTGAGTAAGAAAATAAATCATACATCTGGCATGGAGAAAAGATATGTGATGGGATATTTCTATGATTTGAGCATCTGTAGGAGTTTTCTCTTTCCAAAAAAGGAGCATTTAAGCTTAGTAATTCTTCATTTGCTTTACTGATAATTTCATCTGTAGAAAGGAGATAGAATTGAGGGAAGGAGAAGAATGTTATATTCTGGACTTGACTCAATCACTAAGCATTCATTGATTACTTATTATGTGTACTTTAGCACTGTGCTAATCACTGGGTAGTAAAAAAAAAAAGCATCAATCCTTGCCTTAAAGGAGTTATATTCTAATGGAAAATACAACACACACATGTTAAGGTAAAATATAACATATATGTTGGATATATATTACATACACACACTCATTAGAAAGATCCAGAGCATATTCAAAATAGTCCTAGAGAAAAGAGGGGACAGGTCTTTATGGAAATCAGAAAATGATTCCTGTAGAAAGTGGAACTTGAGATGAGTCTTGAAGGTATTCAAGGATTTTAAGAGACAGAGAGAATATTCCAAGAATAGAGGACAGATGATACAAAACAGGGGTGCTATCTATGTAAGTGTTATGTTCTCCCCTGAACCAAAGAGTATGTGAAAAAGGGGGGCCAAGTTATGAAGAACTTTAGAAGAAAAAGAGAAGAATTTATATGTGGTGACCTAAAAGTCTTGACTTGATAGTTTTAAATCTTGATAACTTCTGAAGTATAAATATTTTAAACCTATAAAAATATCCGAAAATTTAATTATTTACATTTTCAAAATATTTTTGTTCCTCATCAAAATTCACCTAAATACCATCTTGTTATACATAGTGCTAGCTAATTTTTGAACTTTGAAAAAAACTTTTATCATTTGCCACTCGGTCACTTAAGGAATTTTGTTTGTAATCTTAGCCTTAAAATCATCCAAATGATGAGACTTTGTTGCATACCTTATAATTTTGCTGTGTTTTCACAATAAAAAGTATAATGGAAATGGATTGAGTGATTGAGATGGCCAAGGAAGAAGAAAAATTCAGAAACTATAGCTTATGCATAAAGTCCAATAACAGGGTACACCTACTTATTAAAATTAAAATTTATTATTCAAAGTTTACAAACATAAATAAGTATAAAAATTTAGATATGCATACTTTCAAATATCTATGTGAGCTTGTAGAATTTATACCTCTGAAGTTAATAAAATTGAAGTAAGACCTTTGGAGTACCTTTTATTTGATCCTAGAGATATTGAGAAGTATTAGAGTGTTAGTGGTAGGAGGAGGGACAGGGTCAGATCTGCAATTTGGGGAAATGCCTTTGGTGCATGTGTGAGGGTGCACTGAAGTGGTGAGAGACTGAGGGAAGGAATACAATGAAAAAGAAGTTATAATTCTCCAGGAAATAGGTGATTATATCCTGAACTGCTGAGGTGGTCATAATCAGAGAGGAATGGAGGTGAGAGATGCTGTAAAAACAAAAATGACAAGATTGACAAGTGATTGAATATGTGGGGTCAACAAAAGTGAGGAAGTAAAGGATGACATCTAGGGTCTGAAATGGGGTTTTTGGACAGATAAAAATGCTCTGAGCAATATAGGGAAGATCAGAAGAAGTAGATTGGGGAAAAGATAATTGGTTCTGTTTTGAACATGTTGATGCCTATGGGCATCTCAGTTTGAAATGTGTAATGATCAGGTGGCGATGTTGTACTATAGCCCAGGAGAAAGCTTAGGGGTGTAGATCTATAGATCTGAGCATCAGGAACATGTATGAAAATTGAACCCATGAGAGCTGATGAGGTCATCAAATAAAAGAATAGAGAGACAAAAGCAAAGAGAGTACAGGACAGAACCTTAGGGATTGCCTACAGTTAGTTTCAATGAAATAAAAGAAGATATGGCAAAGGACCCTGAAAGAAATGATCAGAATGATAGGAGGAGAAGCAGTAGAGAACGGAAGGTGAATAGGAAGAGAAGGTGAACAGCAATGGTAAAGCTGCAGACAGATTCAGAAGACAGGATTGAGAAAGGACCATTGTATTTAACAATTAAGAGATCATTGGAGCAGTTTCAGTGGAATGATAAGATCAGAAGCCAGAATACAGAAAGAGAGATAGCAGAAAGAGAAAAATTGGAAATTAGAGATTATGGGTATGTAGTAAAGCAATCTTCTAGAGAAAATGAGAGGATTGAGTTGAGTATATATGAATGAGCTGTCTTCAGCAAAAATGTGATCTCTTCATCAAAGTCTATGGTCCATGAGGAGATTATGAATAATGTCAGTGAGATGTAAGATATGAAAAAAAGGGGGGAAATATGAGTTCTAGGCAAATAGCCTCATTTTTTCCACTGAAAGATCATGTGAGGTCCTTAGCTGAGAAGGTGAGTAAGGGGTGGCATGGCAAGATTGAGGAGAGAAGAGAAGACACAGTGATGTGGTGAGTGGAATAGGGAACAGTTTAGGGACTAGACATGATCAATCATTTCATTTTTCAAAAAGGAAGGAAAGTGTAGATTCTAGGAATAACAGTAATTTTGATGTCAATTTAAAATATATTATTAAATAGATGATAAGTAAAAGTCAAGTTAGATTTTGGAGGGAATCTTCTAGTCAAAGCCACTATGAAGTTCAGAAAGAAGGTTTTCCCCCCCTTTTTTCATGGAATGATATTAATGAAATTATTCTATTATTTGACAGAGACAAATTATCACCTGATCTTTTAGAAAGAGGATCAAGAGGACAAGGAGTCAACATAGGTTGGCTAAAGTTAAAATGAATGAATGAATGCATGGTGGGGTGGGGGTGGGGGGATACATTTTAAGTGCTTATGATGTGCCAGTTACTATGTTAAGTGTTTGATGTCTCAAACCCTGTCACATCATAAAGCCTCCCAATTGAGATCAATAATCAATAAAATAATTTAGCCTACCTGCATAAAAGGGAAGAAGTATAAGGACATGAAGAATTTTTCCATTTAGAGTTTCTTCAATTTAGATACAAAACCCATAAATTTGGTCCATTAATAAATTTATCTTAGGTAAGGGATTGTAGATGGACAATAAATTAATCCCAGAAATTAATAAAAATCAGACATCTTTCATTTTATTTTTAAAATGTTTTATTGTTTCTCAATTACCTGGAAAGACATTTTAAACATTCATTATTTTAAAAGTTGGGTTCAAAATTTTCTTTCTCTTTCCCTTACCTCCCCACTTTCTAAGATGTTAAGCAATTTGATATAGGTCATATAAGTGTAATCATGTAAAACATATTTCCATTTTGGTTATGTTACAAAAGAAACAGATGGGGGGGGAACATGAGAAAAAGGTGAAAAATAGTATGCTTCAATCTACATTGACTTCATCAGTTCTTTCTCTGACTGCAGACAGCATTTTTCATCATGAGTCCTTTGGAATTGTCTTGGATCATTTTATTTCTAAGAATAGTTAAGTTTTACAGCTGTTCATTGAACAATATTGCTGTTACAGTGTACAATGTTCTTCTGGTTATGCTCACTTTGAATCAGTTTGTTTAAGTCTTATCAGGTTTTTTCTTCTGAAATCATCCTGCTTGTCGTTTCTCATAGCATGATAGTCATTAAAATCCTGTACCACAACTTGTTCAGTCTATTCCCCAGTTGGTAGGCATTCCCTCAATGTCTAAATCTTAATTACTACAAAAAAGAGCTGCTATAAATATTTTTTGTGCAAATAGGTCCTTTCCCATTTTTAAAAATCCCCTTGTATTGTAGAATACTAGGGGTATTACTGGATGAAAGAATATGCACAGTTTGATTGCTCTTTGTGCATAGTTCTAGTTTGCTCTCCAGAATAGTTGGATCAGTTCACAAATCCACCAACAATGTATTACTGTATCAGTTTTCCCACATCCCCCCAAACATTTATCATTTTCCTTTTCTGTCATATTAGCCCATCTGGTAGGAGTGTGGTGGTACCTCTAAATTATTTTAATTTGCATCTCTTTAATATGTAGTGGTTTAGAACATTTTTTCATATGCTTATAGAGATCTTTGATTTCTTTGTCTGAAATCTGCTGTGCAAATGATTTGATGATATATACATTTGGGAACAACTTGTATTTTTATAAATTAGTCTCAGTTTCATATATATATATGTGTGTGTGTGTGTGTGTGTGTGTGTATGAAATGAGATCTTTATCAGAGACACTAACTGTAAAAATTGTTTCTTTACTTTCTGCTTTCCTTCTAATCTTGGTTGCATTGTTTTTGTTTGTGCAGAACTCTTTTATTTTAATATAATTTAAATTATCCATTTTACATCTTATAATGCTCTCTATATCTATTTTGGTCATAAATTCTTCCCTTCCTCCTAGATCTGACAGGTTAAGAATTCCTTAGTCTCCTAATTTGTTTATGGTATCACACTTTATTTCTAAATTATGTACTCTTTTGACCTATCTTGGAATACAGTATAAGATATTGGTCTATACCTAGTTTCTGACATTCCATTTTCCTAGCAGTTTTATCAAATGGTTCTTGTCCCAGAAGCTGGGGTCTTTGGGTTTATCAGATACTAGGTAACAATGGTCATTTACTACTGTTCTTGTGTAGCTAATCTATTTCACTGATCCACCACTCTACTTCTTAACCAGTACCAGAAAGTTTTGATGATTGTCACTCTAACTATAATTTGAGATCTGATATGGCTGGTCTACTTTCCTTCACATTTGTTTTCATTAATTTCTTTGATATACATGTGTGACTCTCTGCTTCAAATGTGTTTTTCTTAAACATATTATAGGATTAGATGGCAGAGTAGAAACAGGATTTCCATGCAACTCTGGCTTCCACCTCCTCCAATACGTGTAAAAATGACTCTTAACAAAATTTAGAGCTACAGAACCCAGAAAGTAACAGAGAAAAACAAATCTCCTGATGAAGGAAGCCTGGCAGGCCAGCAGGAAGGGTCCATTGCAGCAAGCTGGGAGCTGAGCACAGTCCCGACTGAGCCACAGTTTTTGCTGCAGGGTGGCCCCAACCAGCAGCCGCTGAAGCAGACTTCACAAGAGTAAATCACCAGCTGCTGTATCAGTTTCTAGGCTTCTCAATCCACAAATGCCAAAGACAAATTAAAAAGTCAGTGTGGAACTTTGTTGGAACAAGGGGAGTGTGGTCTGGCTGCCACCCCTGGGGATAGAAGCCAAGGAGGCATGATGGCTGCAGCCACTTCCACGTGCCTGCTTCTGGAGCTCCTGACCTGCAGATAGTAGGGGACCAAGTGACCATTCAAAGGGTAATTGCTCTTGCTTTGACCTGCTTGGGTCTGGATCATGGTATTGGGTGGTGGTTCTAGGGTGTGTGACCAGTGAGCTAAATCTTGTACAGGCTATAGAGAGGGTTCCCATCTAATAGCTCTGGCACCTGCAAAAAACCCCAGGGATTTGGGACATAGCTCTCTCCATTCTGGAAGCAGAGTTCTACTGTGGCAAAGAGCTCAAAAGTCAGATAATTAGCTGCCAATATGAGCAAGCAACAGAAGCACAAACAGACCATAGAGTCCTTTTTTGGGCACAAAAAGGATCAAGGCATGGAATGGGAGGAAGACAGTAAAGTCAGAACTCCTGCATCAAAAGCCTCCAAGAAAAATATGAACTGGTTATAGGCGATGGAGGGGGTCAAGAAGGATTTTGAAAATCAAGAGAAGTGGAGCAAAATTTGGGAAGAGAAATGAGAATGATGCAAGAAAATCATGAGAAGTGAGTCAACATCCTGCTAAAGGAGACCCAAAAATACACTGAAGAAAATAACATGTTATTTGCTATCTACTTCCAGTTCACAGATAAGTTCATCCTATTCACATTCAGTTATTACTAACTGTATATTTCCCTTCATTCTATTTTCCTCAATTTGTCTGTGTCTCTATCTCTCTCTGTCACTCTTTCTCTCTCTTCCTCCCCTTTTCTTTCTGTCTCCCCTTTTTACCCCATCCCTCCTCACCAATGTTTTACTTCTGACCACTACCTCTCCCAATCTGTCCTTCCTTCTCTCAAAACTTGAAGGACCTGTGATGCATACTACTGGAAAGAATATAAAAAATCAATAAAACACAAAACTGTAGTACAGCCAGAATGGGTTAATCAGGATGGTGAGAGGACTTGAAATCACAACACATGAATTTGTGTTGAATGAATTGAAGATGTTTAATGGAGAAGAAATAATTAAATAAAAGGTAATCATGGACTTCAAATATTTGAAGGTCCCTAATGCCAGAAAAAAAGATCACACTTATCTTTATGGGTCAATAGGACAGGACTAAGAGCAATGGGTGGATGTTATAGGGAGGCAAATTTGGAATCAATGAAAGCATTTTTGAATGATTGGAGTTGTTAAAAATGGAATGGCATCCTTTATAATATAGGGAGTTCCCAAAACAGTATATATTCAGGGAGAAGTTAATATGAGGACATGTTAAGTAAATTATACAGGGATTTCTTCGATACTGAATGAGACCTTGAACTAGATTAAGATAGCTATAGGTTGTTTGAGTGAAGAAGGACAGGCAGTCAAAAGAGCATAGGACTAGGAGTAAGAATACAATGTCAGTTTTAACATTCCTAGGCTCAATGAGTTTACACAAGTCATTTAACCTTTTTTTACACAAAGATTCATCATCTGTAAAGTGAGAGGGGTTTGACTAGGAAATCTCTAAAGCCCTTTCCATCGAAAATTCTATAATTGTGTGACTTCTAAAGTATATTCATCTCAAATGCAAGATTCTCTGATTGTCAATCATCCAGGCATATAGACGTAGGTAAATATATAGTGCATGTGTACTGAAGATAGTGATGTTTTTCTCATTTTCATCACCTTACTGGCACACACCCTAGGATTAAAATCATATCTTCATTACAAAAACAAAATTTCCATGAGATCCAACAATTCCAATTGAGCATAGGCATTACATTCCAAAACTCCAAAACATTAAGGTGGTTTTGCCATGGACAACAAGGTTTCCAATTTTTTTTCATAGCTGCTATACTACCATATATTTTACTCTGTGACCCAGATATCAAAATGTGCAATAAAGGGATTCATAGTTTGAATTTTCTACTGTCTACCTACCCTCAATTAAAAACATACTTTAGCTTTTTCCCATTTATAGTATTTCTAATAGGAGCGTCTAAGAGTTGGCAACCAGAGTAGAACCTTTAATTTCTCTTTTATATCTGCTTCCTGGGTTGGAGGTGGGGCAGAGTACATTTTGAACCTAGTTGGAACCTGCTAGTGCATCTGTTCTTTTGCAGATAAAGGGTAATATTGTCTGAAACACTTTAACTCCGCCATCATTTTCTCAGAACTCTACTGCTATGTATAGTCAACACTGGAACATTTCAGGATTGGAAGTTATTACATGATATTATAAATTCAACAATTACATTACCTTAATTCTCTTTGGCCTAATTTAGTATTTATTCTCAAGTTTGAATCTTGCTTATTTATCTCTTTTTGGAGGGTCACAATTGCTGACTACTTAATGGAGCCTTATCCAGTCCATAACTGGATAGAATTTTTATTCACTTATTTTATTCCCAAAGCAACCATTACAAACAAATCTGTTGAGACTGCTTGCTGCTGCCCCTCATCAACTATGCCTTAGCTTTACTCTTGTGTCAGAAATTTGGGAGAGTCACAAATGTGTGTCACCTGCCAACAGCAACAACAACAGCACAACCCATATATCTGTTATTGTTTTCATTTAAATAGATTACTTTTGGCTTATAAAGTACCATAACATCATTTCAACACTGCTACACCAGTAGAATTCTTTTGTCACTTCCTTCTCATTCTTTTTTTTCCCCTCAAATGATTATAGTGTGCACTCCGTTTTCCTGGTTGTTCCCCCCCCTGCCCCCCACCACTCTGCATTATTTAATAAAATCCTTTCACTTTATGTGCCTCACAATTTTTGGTCTAATTGGCAATGTCTTATTCTGTCTTATTAATGTACTATAATATATTTAGTCATTCTCTGTAGTTGAATATTCAGATTGCTTCCAGAATTTTGTAATAATATTTATGTATATAAGTACATATATAATTTTATGTATGTGTGTGCATGTGTATATATATATATAGATGCACATGCACACACATGTGCACACACACACACACACACATAGCCCCTTCTAGAGCATCTTCCCCCAATTCATATTTTCAGAGTGGCTGCCATGGATTGAGGTACTATGTGTGTCTGCATTCCTAAAATATCTTCCTATCCCCCCTCACTGATACATTTTTCTTTAGTAATCAGCCAAAGGACACAATTAGCTTAAAGAAAAGCAATGTACTGAAGTAGCATAACATGAACAATAGTCATAAAAGATTTCTCTCATAAAATTAGGTCATACTTTCCCCATAAGAGTCAATGAAATGAGTGAGCAAATGCATAGGGAATGGAATAGTCAAGGCTGCTCATTCCTCTAAAGATTCAGGATCTGATGTCTTTTCTCTTCATTTCTCATCCTCATGCAGCTCCCTTTGGGAACTCACACAGATTGTCCTTCTGGATTCCCTAAATCTGCCCTCTCCATAGCTTGGTTCAACTTGGTGGTTGGCTTCTTTGAGCCTACTCAGAGTTGGCCATTGCTGAATGAGTTCTTCTACTGCAAGTTGACATTGTTAACAGGAAGTAGATGAAGAAAGTCCCCCTCCTTACCTCCACCATGCTCCCCATAAAGGTGCAAGGGAAAAGAAGAGCAGTTCCCTCCAAAGCAAGTATTTATTTCATTTTCTTTACAAGATATGAAAGAAACAACTCAAAGTCTGAAAGTGACAAAAACTTAACACCTTATTTTTGTTAAGTGGGTTGGTCAACTAATCTAGGATCTTCTTGTCAGTATTTCCCTACATACACACATAAAATGCTGCTATCTTTTGTTTTTTGCTTTTTTTTTTTTTTACCTTTAATAATTTACCCTAGGGGCAGCTAGGTGGCACAGTGAGTAAGAGCACCAGCCCGGATTTAGGAGGACCTGGGATTGGTTCCAGCCTCAGATATTTAACACCCCCCCCACACACACACACACACAAAACTGGCCATGTAAAGTTACTTAACTCCAATTTCTTTAAAAAAAAAATAATAGGCAGGGTGGAGCCAAGATGGAGGAACAGAACAGAAGCAGTAACTTTTCTAAGCTCCTCAAAAGTGAATCTGAATGGATTTTGGAGTGTCAGAATCCACTGGGAGACAGAGCGCTGTAGAATCGAGCCCAGGAAAGTGCCCATGTGGGTCTGGGCAGGGGGAACACAGAGCACATGGGGGCTGCAGCAGCTCAGGCAAGAGAACAGACTACAGCAGAGAAAGAAGGAGCCCCAGCCTGTGGACTCACCCACCCCAAGGGTGATTTGCAGCCATCTCACCAGCATCACTCCACGGAAGGAGAGAATCCATTGGAGCCAGGTAAGAGAGGGCTCAGTCCCCCAGCAGAGACAGCAGGTTCTTCTGGGGCTATCAGCCCCCAGCAGAGACAGCAGGTTCTTCTGGGGCTATCAGCCCCCAGCCCGGAAGTTTAGAAACTGCTTGCCTGACTTTCCAGAGCCTAGGATGACAAAGTGAACTCTGGTTGCTCCAATCCCCCCTCCCTGACCTAGAAAACCCAGAAATAAGTGTCCCACCCAGAGTGAAATTCTGAGACAGTTGAAATAGCCTCGGGCTTGGGAGTAATTGAAAAGGGGTGTAACTGAGGCAGCAAGGAGTCTGAAGAGAAGAGGGGGAGGGGTCCTAACAAGCCCTACCTCACCTGACCAGCAAAATCCTGCCAGAGCAGTAGCCCAGGGGCCTAGAGGCAGAAATCTGGAGTGGCCAGACCACAGCTCCTCCATAGAGTCCTCTGTGAGCATCAGCATAACTTAATAGAAACACTGAGAGCCCTTGCCTTGGCCTCAATCTACAAACCCAGAGGCTACAGCACACAAAGCCAAAAGCCAGGCACCTAGCTCCCAGCCTGAGAAATAAGGAAATAGGAAGTTACAATGGGAAGGAAGGAAGCTGAGAAGGCAAAGGGGAAGACAAATCAATTGGAGCTCATTATAGCAAGAGAGAACAACCAAATCCATGGACTCTGTACTCATTCCTGAGACCACAGAAGGAAATATGAACTGGTCTCCAGCCCAAAAGCACTCTTGGAGGAGCCCAAGAAAGATTTTAAAGGCCTTATTAGGGAGGCAGAAGACAAATTTAAATCAACAGTGACCAAATTGGAAAAAAGTTTCACTGAAGAAAACAAATCCTTAAAAAGTAAAATTAGTGAAGTAATTGTAGAAAATACCTTCCTAAAAAAGAACCTTCAAAAACTAACCAAAGAGAATAATTCACTAAAACATAAAATCAGTCAAATTGAAGCTCAGGTCTCTATAATGCTCCAAGAGTCAATCAAACAAAACATGAAGATTGAAAAATTGGAAGAAAGTGTAAAATATCTTACTGGAAAAACAACTGACCTAGAGAACAGATCCAGGAGAGATAACTTAAGAATTATTGGTCTACCAGAAAGGTATGATGACAAAAGCAGCCTGGACAGCATCCTCCAAGAGATCATCAAAGAAAACTGTCCTGAAGTCAGAAGATAAAATAGTTATTGAAAGAATTCACCAGACTCCCCCTGAACGAGATCCCAAATTGAACACTTCAAGAAATACAGTAGCCAAATTCCAGAATTACAAGATTAAGGAGAAAATGCTGCAAGTAGCCAAAAAGAAACAATTCAAATATCATGGAACTACAGTAAGGATCACACAGGACCTAGCAGCTTCTACAGTAAAAGATCAGAGGGATTGGAATTTGATATTTCGTAGGGCAAAAGAGCTAGGACTGCAACCCAGGATTAACTACCCAGCAAAACTGAGTATAATCTTTCAGGCAAGGAGATGGTCACTTAATGAAATAAGGGACTTCCAGACTTTCCTGATGAAAAAGCCAGAGCTCAATGGAAAATTTGATCTCCAATTACAAGACTCAAGAAAGACATAAAAAGGTAAACAAGGAAAACATATACTCACATACACACATGCACACACACACACACACAGACCCATGCACACATGCACATAACTTGGGATACAATAAGAGCAAAATATTCATATCCCTATATGAGAAACTGATAACTGTCAATATTGAAATTTATCTGATCATCGTGACCCTTAAAAGGGTTATACATAGATAGAGGATGTGGGTATAAATGAACTAACCTGATGATAAAAAAAAAATAAAACCTTATAAAGGGGGTCAAAGGGACTGCAATGGGATAAAAGGAAAGGATGAGACAGAAAAAGGTAAATTATGCCATATGAAGTGGCATAAAATCACTATAGTAGAGGGGAAGGAAAGAGGGAGAGGAACATCATTTGAACATTATTCTTACTGGTTCTGGATCAAAGAAGGATCAACATAATCAGTTAAGTTTAAGATTATAACATGAAAAAGCATGAAAACTCATTAAATAGAGGGAAAGGAGGGAGGGAGAGGAGCACTGTATGAAATTTACTCTCATTGGTTTGGGGTTAAAGGGGGAATAACATACTCTAAAAAGTATAAAAATCTATTGTGTCCTATAGGCAGTAAGAAGGAAAGGGAGGGATAAAAAGGGGGAGGGAAATAGTAGTAGGGGGAGAGGGTAGGTAAAGAAGGGGGGGATTATCAGGAGGGAACACTGAGGGAGGTGGTGGTCAAAAGGAAAACCCTCAAGGAGGGGAAGGGAAAAGGAAGAAACAAAACCATAAGCAGGGGAGGGAATAGGATGAAGGGGAAGGGACAGATAGTCATCATTACTGTGAATGTGAATGGGAAGAACTATCCCATAAAACAGAGGTGGATAGCGAGATGGATTAAATACCATAATCTTACAATATGCTGTCTACAAGAAACACATTGGAACAAAGAGATACACACAGGGTGAAAGTAAAAGGCTGGAGTAGAATATATTATGCCTCAGCTAAAGTAAGAAAATCAGGGGTAGCAATCCTTATCTCAGATAAAGCAAAAGCAAAACTAGATCTAATTAAAAAGATAAGGAAGGAAACTATATCCTGTTAAAAGGCACCATCTTAAATGAAGCAATATCATTACTTTACATATATGCACCAAGTGGTATAGTGTCCAAATTCCTAGAGGAGAAATTAAGGGAATTAGAGGGAAAAATAGATAGCAAAACTATACTAGTGGGGGACCTTAATCTCCCCCTCTCTGAACTTGATAAATCTAACCTCAAAATAAACAAAAAAGAAGTTAAGGAGGCGAATAAAATTTTAGAGAGGCTAGATATGATGGCACTCTGGAGAAAACTGAATGGGGTTCAAAAGGAATATATTGTCTTCTCAGCGGTTCATGGAACATGCTAAAAAATTGACCATGTTCTAGGGCATAAAAACCTCACAATTCTGTGCAGTAAGGCAGAAATATTAAATGCATCCTTCTCAGATCATGATACAATAAAAATTATATGCAATAAACAGCCATGGAAAGACAGACTAAAAACTAATTGGAAATTAAACAATTTTATCCTAAAGAATGAGTGGGTCAAACAAGAAATTATAGAAACAATCAGTAATTTCATTCAAGAGAATGATAATAATGGGACAACATAACCAAATTTGTGGGATGCATTAAAGGCAGCTCTTAGGGGAAGTTTTATATCCCTGAGTGCATACATGATTAAATTAGAGAAAAGGGAGGTCAATTAATTGGGCATACAATTGAAAAACCTAGAAAAAGAACAAATTGAAAATCCCCAATTAAATACTAAATTAGAAATATTGAAAACCAAAGGAGAGATTAATAAAATTGAAATTAAGAAAACTATTGAATTAATAAATAAAACTAAGAGCTGGTTTTATGAAAAAAACAATAAAATTCATAGAACCTTAGTCAATATGATTAAAAAAAGAAAGAAGAAAACCAAATTATGAGTATCAAAAATGAAAATTGTGAATCTACCTCCAATGAAGAGGAAATCAAAACAATAATTAGGAATTATTTTTTCCAATTGCATGCAAATAAATTTGACAATCTTAGGGAAATGAATGAATATTTACAAAAATATGAGTTGCCCATATTAACTGAAGAGGAATTAAATTACTTAAATAACCCCATTTCAGAAAAAGAAATTGAGCAAGCCATCAGTCAACTCCCTAGGAAAAAATCTCTAGGGCCAGATGGATTTGCTAGTGAATTCTATCAAACATTTAAAGAACAATTCATTCCAATAATCTACAAACTATTGGGGAATATTAGTGAAGATGGAGTCCTACCAAATTCTTTTTATGACACAAATATTGTACTGATACCTAAATCAGGAAGAGATAAAACAGAGAAAGAAATTTATAGACCAATCTTTCTCATGAATATAGATGCAAAAATTTTAAATACAATATTAGCAAAAAAAAAAAACTACAGCAACTTATCTCAAGAATAATATACTTTGATCAGGTAGGATTTATTCCAGGAATGCAAGGATGGTTTAATATTAGGAAAACCATCAGTATAATTGATCATATCAACAATAAAACTAACAGAAACCACAGGATTATCTCAATAGATGGAGAAAAGGTTTTTGACAAAATACAATATCCATTCCTATTAAAAACACTAGAAAGTATAGGAATAAATGGATCCTTCCTTAAAATAACAAGTAGCATCTATTTAAAACCATTAACAAATATTATATGTAATGGGGACAAGCTAGAATAATTTCCAATAAGATCAGGGGTGGAAAAAAGGGTGTCCACTATCACCCCTCTTATACAATCTGGTACTAGAAATGTTAGCAGTAGCAATTATAGAAGAAAAAGAAATCAAAGGTATCAAATTAGGCAAAGAAGAGACCAAGCTATCACTTTTTGCAGCTGATATGATGATATACTTAGAGAATCCTAGAGAATCAAGTAAAAAATTACTTGAGACAATAAATAAATTTGGCAAAGTTGCAGGATATATAATAAACCCACACAAATCCTCAGCATTCCTATATATTTCCAATGAAATTCAACATCAAGAGATAGAAAGAGAAATCCCATTTAAAGTTACTGTAGACATTATAAAATATTTGGGCATCTACCTGCCAAAACAAACCCAGGACTTATATGATCACAACTACAAAACACTTTTCACACAAGTAAAGTCATATCTAATTAATTGGAAAAATATCAATTGCTCGTGGCTGGGTCGAGCTAATATAATAAAAATGACAATTTTACCTGAATTAAATTATATATTTAGTGCCATACCAATCAATTTACCAAAACCTACTTTATAGAGCTAGAAAAAATAGTAACAAAATTCATTTGGAAGACTAAACCATCCAAAATATCAAGGGAATTAATGAAAAGAAATGCTAGGGAAGGTGGACTAGCTATGCCAGATTTCAATCTGTATTATAAAGCATCAGTCATCAAAACTACTTGGTACTGGCTGAAGAATAGAGTAGTGGATCAATGGAATAGATTTTTTTGTAGCGGCAAGCACCCCAAGTGTCCTCAGGGTTGCTGCCACCACAGGTTCTTAGATCTGCTTTGATAAAGGAAAGCAACTCAAAATGGGTTAACAAGCTTACTTTAATCAGTCAAACATATATCGTTTACCTTGTTCAGGGGAAAAAGGTGAGCACCCCGAACTTCAGAGTATACAGGCAGAATTATCAAGACAGAAACAGATCAAATAGACAGATTTCCAAACTGTCCAACCATTACATCCATACCAAAAAACATCTGGGTTTCAAGGCTGGGGAGCTCTGGACAACAGCTTTCCAGAGTTTCATCTGATCAAATCACAGAACACTTCTCAAAGTGAGCCCCAAAACAAAGCTACACATCAAGGCTTATATAGCCTTCTCCTGGCTCAGAGAATGTAACAACCTTATTGACTCACTGGCCAATCAAGAATATCTACTGAAAAACAAGCCACCCACCGCAGGCTGCAGGTGTACTTTAGCCTAGGGGCAGGGAAGATGTTAAAAATTTACATTCCCATTACAATTAGGCACACAAGATTCAGCAGTCAATTACTATAATAATCTATTGTTTGATAAACCCAAAGACCCCAGTTTTGAGGATAAGAACTCACTATTTGACAAAAACTGCTGGGAAAACTGGAATATAGAATGGCAGAAACTGGGCATAGACCATCATCTAACACCATATTCCAAAATCAACTCTAAACGGGTGTATAATCTAGGTATAAAAGTTGATACTGTAAGCAATCTTGGAAAACAAGGAATAGTTTACCTGTCAGACTTGTGGAGAGGGAAAGACTTTATGACTAAAGAATTAGAGAGCATTATAAAATGCAAAATGGATAATTTTGATTACATTAAACTGAAAAGCTTCTGTACAAGCAAAGCCAATGTAACCAAGATTAAGAGGGAAGTGGGAAATTGGGAAAGAATCTTTACAACCTATGTCTCTGACAAAGGACTCATTTCTACAATATACAGAGAATTGAGTCAAATTTCTAAGAATACAAGTCATTCCCCAACTGATAAATGGTCAAAGGATATAAACAGACAACTTTCAGAGAAAGAAATTAAAGATAGCTACAAGCACATGAAGAAATGCTCTAAATCACTATTGATTAGAGAAATGCAAATCAAAACATCTCTGAGGAACCACATCTCACCAGTCAGATTGGCTAAGATGACAAAACAGGAAAATGACAAATGCTGGAGAGGATGTGGGCAAATTGTAACACTAATGCTTTGCTGGTGGAGTTGTGAACTGATCCAGCCTTTCTGGATAGCAATCTGGAATTATGCCCAAAGGGCTATAAATAATTTCATATCCTTTGACACAGCAATACCACTCCTAGGGTTATATCCCAAAGATATCATAGAAGTGGGAGATAGACCCATATGTACAAAAAATATTTATAGCAGCTCTTTTTGTGGTAGCAAAAAGTTGGAAATTAAGAGGGTGCTCATCAATTGGGGAATGGCTGAACAAGTTGTGGTATATGCATGTTATGGAATACTATTGTTCTGTAAGAAACGAGGAGCAGATGGACTTCATATTTACCTGGAGAGGCTTATAAAAACTGATGCTGAGTGAGAAGAGTAGAACCAGGAGATATTTGTTTACGAGTACAGACATGACGTATGTGTGATGACCAACTTTTATAGACTGGACTCTTCTCAGCAATACAGTGATATAAGTCAATCCCAAAAGAGTTATGATGGAGAGAGATGTCTACATCCAGAGAAAGAACTAGAAAGAACTGAACTTGTATCCAGATTGAAGCAAACTACCTGATCTTTTTTCTTTTCTTTGTTTGGTATTATTTCCTCTTTACCATTTTTCATTCCATCTGATAAAATCTGTCTTTATAACCTGAGTAATGTCTAATGTGAAAGTATTTACAGATCCTATACTTGACTATATGCCACCAATGGGGGTGGGGAGGGGAGGGAGGGCGACAGAATGTGAAACTCAAGGAATTGTGGAATTGAATCTTGTAAACTAAAAGTAAACAAACAAATTAGTAAATAAAATAAAATAATATACCCAAGAGGCAGTGTGGTTCAGTGGATAGAGTGCTGGATTTAAAATTGGGAGTACCTGAGTTCAAATTTTCATTCAGACACTAGCGACGTGACCCCAGGAAATTCACTTAACCTCTCTAGGTCTCATTTCCCCCTCTGTAAAATAAGAGGAGTAGACTTGAAGGCCTCTAAGGTTCTTCCACCTCTAAATGTATGATTCCATGGTCTTGATTGAATGAGAGTGGTGAGGACTGCATTGAGGTTGCAAACCTTGGAGATTGGAAAGATAGTGGTACACTCAGTAGAAACTGAGACTTTTGAAATAAGGGTGGGGAATAGAATGAGTTCTGTTTTGAAAATGTGCAATAAGAAGTATCTATAAAATACCCAAATGGAAATCTAAAACAAGCATTTGGAGATTCAGGACTGCCTATCAAACAAGGACTGCATATATAGATCTGAGAATTAACAACATAAAGATGATAATTAATCCCATGAGAGCTAATGAGATCATCAAGAAAGAATGGAGAGATACAGGAAGAGGGCCCAGGATAGTGGCCCAGTGTGGATGAAAGACAACAAAATAAACAGAAAGAAATGGTCATACAGATCAGAGGAAAATCAATAGAAAATTTCATGAAAATCCAAAGAAGAAGAAGTGTCTAGGAGAAGTGGATGGTTGAGTGTTAAATGCTGTGAAGAGGACAAGAAGAAATACGACTTAGAAAAAAAAAAGCTATGATATTTGGCATTTAAGAGATAGTAATAATATAAGAGCTAATGTCTATATATACTACTTTCATGTTTGCAAAGCACTTGATAAATGTTATTTTATCCTCATACATCCCTAGAAGGTAGGTTTTATTATTATCCCTATTTCGAAGAAAAGAAAAGTGACACAAATGGGAGACTTTCCCAGGGTTATAAAGCTAATAAGAGTCCGAGGAAGGATCTGAGTGCAGGTTTTATTAATTCTAGGTCTAGTACTGGTGACTTTAAAAAGGGGAGTTTCAGTTGAGAAGCACTGTTTAACAATCAGTTCAAATTCATTTCCTACTGTAATGAAAAGCAATTTTCCCAAGAGTATTTGATAAATAATAAGTCTTTCTGCAACTTAATTTTTGAAGGTTACCGATCTTTTATATGCATTTGTTTGGATGTCTGGCACAAATACTCTGTTTTGATCTATTCTATTTTCTTTTCATTTCAGTGTGATACTTAATATTCCTGCTTGGCCTCTTTTTCCCATATAAATTTAATTATGATTTCGATTAGTCCTCTCTACCCCCTCCCCACCATCCCAAAGGCAATGTGGTATTGTGACAGGTATTACATGAAATATATAAATTGAATTAGGGGTTATAATCAGTAGTTCACTGATTATGTCCCCCCCCACACACACTTAATGCAATTATTAAGTATAAGGGGAAGATAAAAGAAGCAGCAACATGTTGTTGCCTAGTATTTACTTGGTTATGATGAATAATTCCCTTAACATATGTTTATCTCTATCTTGACTAATATATTGTTTAGCATTTTCACCTATATTTGCTAGTGAAGTTGGTCTATACTTTTATTTTAGTTGTATATTTAATCGGTTTTAGAATGAACACTATATCTTTCAAAAAGTATTGGATAATGTTTAATCTTTCTGTTTATTTGTGAATAATATATGAAACTGGAATGATGACTTCATGGAAAGTCTAAGAGAATTTAGTTTAGAAACTATTCTAATCTGTGTGTGTGTGTGTGTGTGTGTGTGTCTGTGTGTGTAGGAGGGTAATACTTTGATGGCTTATCTTATTTTGTTTCTTCCAAGGTTGGTCAATATAAATTATCCATTTCCTCTTGTGTCAATTTTAGCAATTTATGTTTTACCATAAAAGGATCTATTTCCTTTATATCCTCTGATTTGAATAGCTGTGTTTGCTATTCCCTAAAAATATCCAGGCTTTCTTTTTTTCTTTCTTGTGACCTTTCCTTTTTCATTTGCAATTCTGCTGATTCTCATTTTCTCTCTCATTTTAAAACTATATTTGTTAATACTTTTCCTGTTTATTGGTCTTTTCAAACCTATCTCCTGGCTTAATTTATCAGTTTAATTTTTTCTTTCTCATTCAGTATCTTTTTGCTTATAATCATTTTTAGCTTTCCTTGGAATATTGATTTGTTTTACTTTTGTGTTGCAGAAAAGCTTAATCTATTTTCATTAATTTATTTTTAGTTTTAAACATTAATTTCCACAAGATTTTGAGTTACAGATTTTCTTCCCATCTTTCCCCACCCCCAACCCAAGATGGCAAGCATAGTAAATACCCATTCCCCCAATCTGCCCTCTCTTATATCTCCCCAACACCTCCCCACTTACTTTCTTATAGGGCAAGATGGATTTCTATACTCCATTGCCTGTATATCTTATTTCCCAGTTACATGTAAAAAACACATTTTTTTCAACATTTGTTTTTAAAATTTTGAATTCCAGATTCTCTCCCTTCTCCCCTCCTCACCCACCCCCCTAGGGAACCTACCTTCTAGGGAAGACAAGCAATTCAATATAGGTTATACATGTGTAGTTAAGCAAAACGTTTCCATAGTAATCATATTGTGAAAGACTAACTATATTTCCCTCCATCCTATCCCACATCCCACTTATTCTGTTTACTCCTTTGACCCTGTTCCTTTTCAAAAATGTTTGCTAGGGACGGCTAGGTGGCACAGTGAATAGAGCACTGGCCCTGGAATCAGGAGGACCTGAGTTCAAATCCAGCCTCAGACACTTGACAGAAAAACAAATTAGCCATGTGACCTTAGGCAAGTCACTTAACCCCAATTGCCCAGCAAAAAATGCAAAAAGAAAAGTTTGCTTCTAACTACCCTCTCCCCCAATTTTCCCTCCCTTCTATCATCCCCCTTCTTATCCCCTTCCCCCTACTTTCCTGTAGGGTGAGATACCCAATTGAGTGTGTGTGTTATTCCCTCCTTAAGCCAAATTCAAAGAGAGTATGATTGACTCATTCCCTTTCATGTTCCTCTTCTTCCCTTCAATTGTAACAGCCTTTTCCTGCCTCCTTTATTTCTGATAATCCACCCCATTCTATCTCTCTCCCTTGCCTTCTCCCAATATTTTCCTCTCTCACCTTTTAATTTTATTTTTTGATATTCCTAGGATTTTTGGTGGGGGAGTAAAGGGGAGCATCTTTTTCAAGAGGCAGTTGGTTAATTCTTTCAATTTCTATTTTGTCCTCTGGTTCTAGAATATCAGGACAGTTTTCCTTGATAATTTCTTGAAAGATAATGTCTAGGGTTTTTTTTTTTTATTATCACTTTCAGGTAGTCCAATAATTTTTAAGCTACCTCTCTAGGATCTATGTTCCAGGTCCATGGTTTTTCCAATGAGATATTTCACATTGCCTTTTATTTTTTCTTTCATTTGGATTTATCTTATAGTATCTTGATTTCTCATAAAGTCATTAGCTTCCAATTGCTTCAATCCATTTTGAAGGAATTATTTTCTTCAGTGAACTTTTGAAACTCCTTTTCCATCTGGCCTATTCTGCTTTTTAAGGCATTCTTCTCCTCATTGATTTTTTGGGCCTCTTTGGCCATTTGAGTGAGTCTATTTTTGAACGTGTTATTTTCTTCAGTCGGGCTGTTGACTTGCTTTTCATGAGTTTCTTTGCATCGTTTTCATTTCTCTTCCCAATTTTTCCTCCACTTGTCTTACTTGATTTTCAAAATCCTTCTTGAACTCCTCCATGATCTGTGACCAATTCATATTTTTCTTGGAGGCTTTTGATGCAGGACTTTTGACTTTGTTGTCTTCTTCTCATTCTATGTTTTGATTATCTTTGTCCCCCCCAAAAAGATTCTGTGGCTTGATTTCTCTTCCCATGTTTTCTCATCTTGCCAGCCAATTACATGCCATTTGAGCTCTTTGCCATGGTAGAACTCTGCTTCTGGAGTGGAGAGTGCTATGTCGCCAGTTTCTGGGCTTTTGCACAACTGTTGTGAGAGCTTCTTCTGGGCACCTCCCTCAGAACTGTGAGATGGATTGCCTCTCCACAGTCTCAACAAGCTTTGCCATGCTAGTGCTTCTCACCTCAGGACTGCCACCCAAGACTACAATCCAGATCCAAGTAGGGCAAAGCAAGAGAATCCTGCCTCAACACCAGCAAGAGTCCTATGATTACCTTATGGATAATCACTTGGTTCCCCCATGATTTGTGGGCCTATAGCTTTGGAAGCAGTTGACTGGGGCAGCAGTTGCAGCTACCACCACCTCCTCAGCCCAGGAGGCAGGGGCTGATACTGCTCTTCTCTCACCTAAGATCAACAGAGTTTCCCCACTGATCTTCTATTTCTTTTTCACATTTATAGGTTGAGAAGTCTAGAGACTGCCACAGCTGTCAGTGATTCACTCTCTTGAAGTCTGCTCCAGCAGGTGTCCCCTTAATTTATTTTCCATCCTGATTTATTATTAGAGTCTATCCTGATTTCCTAGTACCTTTCTCCAGAATTTGCCAAGTGTATATTTTGTATTTGATTTTCTCCAATGCAATGTAAGCTCCTGTAATAGTAATGGAATTTAAAGATTCCCCTGTATTGGCTTGGTTTTTGGTTTGATCGTGTTAAAACCCAGAGCTTATGAATCCCACTTGTGGGATGGACTTGTTGACGTGAAAAGAGAGGGCTGAACTGGGAGGAGCTGGTGACGTAGATTTGGAGAGACACAAGAGAGAGGCAGAAGAACTTTTTGGAAGCAGCATCGTGGAGGCAGAGAAATACTGAGAGGATTGCTGAGGGCCACTTTGAATTGCCCAGGACTTTTGAGAGCTGCCACCCAGAGCTGCCAAGGACTGAGAAGACATGGCTGTTATGCTGGTACTTTGTCTGTCTGTTTTGATATTGTTTTGCCATATTTGTCCACTGATGAAAGACAGTCCAGTTGTTGCAGAGGTCTTGGAACCTTGCTGTTGGTTCAGAGCTCTTGAGACTGTTCTGCAGACAGAGAGTGAATTCTGTCCACTGGTGAAGGACAGTCCTGTTGTTGCAGGGGTCTTGGAACCCTGCTGTTGGTTCAGAAGCCCTGAAGAAGGATTTTCTTGTTGAATGTTTACAGAAATCCTGGAAGGGGGTTTTGCTAATGTTTTCAGGGGTCCTAGGACTGTTCTGCAGACAGAGAATGAATTAATGAAGAGACCAGCAATGTATCTTGTGGCCTTGCTAAGCTTTGTTTCCCCAGGAACAAAGATTGCTGAGAACTTGCCTTGTGTCAAGATGAAGAAAAGACCTCCATTTGGGTATTAAGTGCTGTGCTTAAGCTTGTTGTAAATCTGGGGTAGATTCAATTGTGATTCAAGGGTGGGGAACTTTTGACCTTTGTGTGCTCTGTGATTAAACAAATAAATGTACTTAACTTATGATTGGAAACTAATCTCCATTTGAGAAGAGGGGCTTTGTGATGGACTAAATGAATGTACAGCCTAGGGGTGGAGTAGTATTTAGAAGAGGGACTTTGTAATTGATTAAATGAATGTAATGTCTTGGGGTGGGGTAGTACTTGATTAAATACGGTAGTACTTGGAGATTATTGAATCACACTTAGTAAATGCTATATTTTGAATTATGTCATATTTTGATCTTCTCTGTTCTTAATTTTTCACTCAATAAAATGGAGAGCACCTGGTATTCTGAACCTTGGGAAGTTGCCTTTGCATTGCATTACAGCTCCCTGAGGCTAGGTACTGCTTTTCTTTTGCCAACAGGAACAGAGGGACTGTTGAGAGAGCACTTGCTCTGGATTTAGGAAGACTTGAATTCAAATCCATCTTCACAAACTGATTTGTTGTGACCCCAAGCAAGTCATTTAATCCATGTCTGCCTCAGTTTTCTCAACTGTAAAAGAAGGATAATTATAGCACTTCCCCCATAGGGTTTCTGTGAACATCAAATGACATAATATTTTAACCACTTAGAACAGTATCTTGTATTCAGTAGGTGCTACATAAATCTTTGTTCCATTCCCGGTGCTTAATAAATTCCTATGGATCAAAAAAGGAATAAAACTTTTTTATATTTTCCTTTTAGAAAAGGCATCACATAGGTTTTGATATGTGGTGTGTTCTTTTTCATTATCTTGTAAATAGTCTTTATTTTATGTTACTATTCTTTTAATTTCTTTTTAAATCAAATATTTATTGGTACATTGCTCTTCATTTTCCTTGTAGTTTTTTACTTCATTAATATATTTATTTTATTGTATTTCATTGCCATTGTCTGAAAACATAGTTCATATATATGCATATATATACATATAAACACATATATATAAACAGACATCTACACATCCACTTATACACACATATGTGCATGTGTTTTAAATATATATATATATAATTTTTACGTATAAAATTTATGTTTCTTAAATTTATATAGGACTTCTATACAATCAATTTTTCTGAGTTTTGCATTTGTACTTGAAGATAGTGTATAGTTCCATTAATCCTATATATTTTTTTCATGTCTCTAAGAAAATGATTCAAATCTGTGATTTATTTTATTGTTAGAATTTTTGATCTGTTACAGTCTGTTAGTAGAATGTTAAGGTTCACCTATTATTGTGGAAAGTTTTTCCCCCTCTGTTTTTGTCTCGATAGCCAATGTTTTATGAATTTTAGGATTAGAGGACTATAGATTTTGAGCTACAAAAACACTTAGAGGTCATCTATTCCACCACCTACCTCATTTTTCAGATGAGGAACTTGAGCCCTAGAGACACCAAAATATTCACCTTAGGTCATATGAACAGGTGGTGTAGGTTATTTTCATATCTGCATCATCCAATCTCAAATCTAACATTCTTTTCACTATATCATACTGCTATATTAGTGTGTGGCACATGTAATTTGAAAATCAATGCATATCTTATATTCATTTTGTTTAATTTTGATTTGTTAACAATTAAGGTTGATGATGCCCCTATTTATCTTAATGTGTTTCAAAGTGAATTTTACTTTATAAGATGCCATTTCTGACATTCCTGACTTTTAAAAACTTTCAGTACCATTATATGTTGAGGAATAAACCACTTAATTTAAATATAAGATTTATTTTTAACATTAGATTGTGAGCTTCTTATGGGCAGGGATGGCCTTTTGTTTTTCTTGCATCCCCAGCACTTAGGATCGTGTCTGGTACAAAATGAGCATTTAATAAATGTTTATTGAATGATGATTGATGGGTTTTTCATCATCCTTTTGGTAACACTTTTTGTGGTAGAGTTCAGACCATTCACATTTATAGTTACAACTAAGAATTTTTACTTTTTTACTAACATTTTCTTGTTGACATTGCCTAGAGAGGTTAAATCTCATTTTAATATTCTGTTTATTAAAATTGTTTAATGTCACATGAAATATTTAACAATTATTTTATTCTCATGCTTCTTTAAGGTTTTATAATAAAGTTTTGCTTTCGACATTGCCATCTTTCCCTTTCCCCGTCTGTTTTTAATATTATTTTTGTACCTATGTTAGGTACCTGTTTACCAGTTTAAAGGCATTTGATATCATTTATCCATTTTAATTATTTAAATAATATATTATAAATAAATGCTCATTAATTTATTTTATTGTGCTTAGAAAAGAACCATCAAAGTACAAAAGATTTATTGACTAGAATTGTCTAATTTGAATTTATCATAGAGAACTGATTACTGTTTACAGAGAAAAGCATGTGATTCTGGAGTTTTTAATGCACTCTGAATCATTAGAAATTTTTTAGAATGTGGTTGGTCATTTTAAATGTATTTTTTCTAATTCTTTGAAAACTACTGTTCCATTGACAAATGTGTGCCTACATGTATCATAACTCATGATAAACTAGCATATTTGACTAGACAGAATATACTATCCTATGACACTCCCCATATAAGAGATTTTTTTCTTGACTAGTCCTGATTTAAGAGCTATTATTTTAAAATCAGAATTTTGATATTTTTAAATTAAAAACTTTATTTTATCCAATATTTTACCCATCTTGAACCTATTTATGTTTTCTGCTAGTATTATTTGTGATACAGTAATCATAAAATCAAGAACCTAAATTACATATCAGTAAGCCAGAATTTTGCAGGTACAAGACATATGGAAATACAAATAGAATTCACTCAAAATAGAATTTGAAGATAAATGAAAAGTATAGTAAATAATCAACACTCTTTACCCAAACTTCCTTGAAACCTTCAAGAGTAATAAAAAGTCATAAGTTCAACTCATCATTATTATTGTCATGGAAAAATGGGTTAGTAATTAGCCCATCAGATGAACACCAAAAGCACAATGCCTTGATGCATGAAATGCAGTCGTTTCACTCATAGAACCAGTGAGTCCTCAGGATTCTGAAGCTTTTACTTCAGGAACGTAGAAGGAATGCAGCCCTGGAGGGCAGCCAAAGTACATCATCAAAGTAGAGAAATTCTAATATGCACCTGAGTAGGGGGATGCTTTGGTATGCTAGCATCATTAGAAGAAAATGAAACCCAGACATTTCTGGTCTCACAGGCATTTCTTCTCATAACTTTTTTTTAAATAGCAAATTTCACCTTAACTTAAATGCTAGCTTTTCCATGGACCTTTGACCCCAGTCATGGCCTTTCTTCTCAGCCCTCACATAGCACTTCTTTCTAACACATTCATCATGCAACATTATATATATTATACTTACCTGTGTTTCAGTCTTTCCTTCCTATTAAGCTCCCTGAATGCAGTGATAATGTTTCATCAAAACTTATCTTCTTTGGCTTGCTGTTCTGACAGTCGTTAATGGTTAATAAGTGTTTTGAATGAATGGATGAAAGAAATCTTCCTCCCTTTTACATTCGCATATATCTGTCATTTCAAGAACCTCCAGAAAAATAGATGGTTGTGATTACCATTTACAGAAGTCATGGTTTCTTTCTTCAAGTAATATATGTTAGGCTAAATGTTCACAACATTGTTACATTCCTTCATATGTACTTTGCATGTGCATACATACACATGTAGATATATATAGGTACATATACCTGTATGTGTATATGCACATACACATGTGCCATTATCTTTGTGTGTACACGTATGTGCATACCTGTAGATACACATGTTGCATAAGTGTATATATGTAAATACACAGCTATGTATACAAATGCGTATGTTTACATACACCTATGTATTTGCCTTCTCTCGCTTAGAATGTGAGCTCTTTGAAGATGGGGGCAATTCTTTTTCGTCTATGTGTCTCCAGCACCTGAGTCAATGCCTTGACTATATCAGGCACTTAATAACTGCAATGAGCATGAACATATGCCAAAAGCATATGTCGAAAACTCCCCGGTAATTCTTGCTCTCTGCAGCTGGGAATCTCTATTTCCGGATAGTCTATGGGCCAGAGGAAGGCGCTTTTTTTCAAGCTACGTATATTTTCCTAGGATGCAAAAACAAATAAACAAAAAAACTCTCCTTGAACTCACATAGGTAACATACTCCGATTCTAGTTATAGTAATAGGCTTCCTTCCTGAGTTATCAAAGTTATTTTATTTCTTTTGTACTCCCCTTTTTCCTAAAAATGAAGAAAACAGAATTTTTGGAAAAAGAATAATTCGTGTTATCTGAATCCATGGTACCAAGTCTATTACGCATTGATAACATCAAATAACTAGTCACGCATTTGAGTATTTTTAAAATGAAATTGTCTCTGTTGGAATGTCTTTTATTTCAATGTACTTTGTTTTTCTCTTTCTATCCTGACAGGAGTGTTCTCACTTCTCAAACACCCTCAGGGGCTGAATATGGCATTGTGTCTTTCTTTCATCTAGGATCTTTGCAAACAACAAAAATTACTTTGTGGTCTGAACATCCCATGAGTTTCTGTAAGCCTAGTGGCATTGCCAGGAATACTAGCCTGCCAAATTCACAGCTGCCAAAGGACTAGCCAGGATTTCCTTGTACAAGGAAAGCACAGACACAAAGACACACATACACACACACACACACACAGCTGCCATGTGTTTGATTAACTTGCTTAATTTCCTTTGCCTTGTGGAAGAAATAAATCTCTCAAGTCTTGTAAAATATAGCTACCATCTGGTCAGGCCCTGATTTTTTCAGTAACACCCACAGCACCAATAGTCAAATGTTGGAAGAGACAAGGTCATGCTTCCAGTGTTAATGCCAATGTCCTAATTTTAGATTTCAGCCTCATTAGAAAGAGAAGCAGCAGATTGGTTACAACCTGTGGACTCATCCCCACTCTTGGCAAACACACTGAAGGACAAATGTTTCAAACACTGAAGCTTTGAGCAGTGCATTGTTGGCCCTGTACTTATTGACTATCTATTAAATTCTTGATCTCTCCCCAGAGAATCCAGACACAGAACTAGCCCACAATCACACCAATGTTAGTCCTATATGATTCAGGGCAACATTGTTAGAAAGACAAAAAATGTCTTTGGAGTGCTCTTTGATTACTTTTTGGCTAACTTCTTGAATATTTAGAACCTCATATAGGAATGACAAAACCTTTAGCGCTCTTCAGACAAAGGATGTTCATGCTATAAATTAAGGTCATGCACTTAGCATATAATTAGACAGGAGTTTAAACTGTGCACATGTTATTTGATGGATATTCCTGATCTGTCACCTCATATTATCTGTTAATTCAATACATTTATCTACTATACTGTAAATTTGAAATCTTTTAAAAATGGTGTCAGTATTTCAGATTATTTGAGATGATAGGCCAGATGTTAATGTAGAGTGTGCTTACTTGTGAAGGCTTCCTATTCTGGTATTATATAGGGAAATTGAATAATTGATTTTGTCATTTATATGAAATTGTAATAATAATTGTTGATGTTCATTTTCCAGTTGTGACATCATTAGCATTTAAATAGTTCAAATTGTAGATATTTTCAATACATAGTACATCTTTTTTAACTAAAAAATTATTTTAGGGGCAGCCAGGTGGCACAGTGAGTAAGAGTGCCGGCCCCAGAGTCGGGAGACCTAGGATCGGTTCCAGCCTCAGATAACTACACCAACACGAAAATAACTGGCCATGTAACCTTGAGCAAGTTACTTAACCCAATTGCTTTAAAAAAAATTATTTTAGGCTCATAGTCAGAACACAAATACAGAAAAGAAACAAAAAACATATCACAAATTTAAATATAAAGAAAGAAGAAAAAGCATGTTGTGTGCATAGCAGAACATAAGAGAGGATTCAAAGTATGTAACAACAAATTTTCATCCCAAGAAAGCCTGTATGATAAATAATACACATTGTGTTGAGAATTGTCCATCTTTTTTTGCTTCCTTGTAAATTTTCTTTTGTTCTCTGTTGTGCACTTTTTTAGTTTGTTCTTTTTTCCCTCCCCTACCCCCTAGAAGGCTACAATAAAATTTATATGTGTTTCTATAGAGCTATAGATATATGCATAAACATATATATATATATATATATACATATATAGACATCTACTTTCCCAAATAAATTCTACTCCTGATCATTGTTTTTCATTTGTGTGTATCTCTTGTTTCTTATCCCTCCTGCCTCTTCTACTTTACTTCTACCCATTACCTTGCCCTTCTATTACTTGCCTAACCCCCTCTAAGGATCCCTCCCCTATCTTTCCATTCCCATAAATTTAAAGACTTTTCTATATACCCCTTTGACCTGTTCTCTCACCTTCCCCTATTATTTCCTCTTAAATGCATTCCTGATGAAAATAGGTTACCAGAACCACCAGCCCTCCTTCCCCATTTAATTCCTCTCTCTATTGATTTTTTTCTAGCACCTCATTTGTATAAAATAATTATCTTTTTAGATGTTTCTAAATGCTTTTGCTTTTTAAATTCATATCATACTCAGGTTTATCGCAATCTTTCTTATGAAGTAACCAATTATTGATAAGAATCTTAGACATACATTTTACATATATAAAAGATAAACAGTCTGTTCTTATGGCCCCTTTATGATCAGTTGTGAGAGTAATGGAATATAAAGATTCCCCTGTATTGGCTTGGTTTTCAAACTGATTGTGTTAAAACCCAGAGCTTGTTAATCCCACTTGTGGGATGGACTTGTTGATGTAAAAAGAAAGTCTTGAGCTGGGAGGAGCTGGTGACATAGATTTGGAGAGACAAGAGAGAGGCAGAAGAACTTTTTGGAAGCAGCACCTCGTGGAGGCAGAGAGAGACTGATAGAATTGCTGGGGGCCACTTTGAATTGCCCTGGACTTTTGAGACCTGCCCCCTGAGCTGCCAAGGACTGAGGAGACATGGCTGTTTTGCTGGTACTTTGTCTGTCTGTTTTGATGTTGTTTTGCCAGATTTGTCCACTGGTGAAAGACAGTCCTTTTGTTGAAGAAGTCCTGGAACCTGACTGTTGGCTAAGAGCTCCTGAGACTGTCCTGCAGACAGAGTGAATACTGTCCACTGGTGAAGGACAGTGCTGTTGTTGCAGGGGTCTGGGAACCTTTCTGTTGGTTCAGAAGCCCTGAAGAAGAATTTTCTTGTTGCATGTTTACAGAAAACCTGGGAGAAGGTTTAGCTAATGTTTTCAGGGGTTCTAGGACTGTTCTACAGACAAAGGATGAATTAATGAAGGGACTGGCAATGTATCTTGTGGCCTTGCTAAGCCTTGTCTCCCCAGGAACTAAGATTGCTGAGAACTTGCCTGGTGTCAAGATGAGGAAAAGACTTCCATTTGGGTATTAAGTGCTGTGCTTGAACTTGATGTAACTCTGGGGTAGATTCAATTGTGATCCAGGGGTGGGGAACTTTTGACCTTTTTGTGTTCTATGGTTGAACAAATGAATGTACTTTACTTAGATTGGAAACTAATCTCCATTTGAGAAGAGGGGCTTTGTGGTGGACTAAATGAAGGTACAGCCTAGGGGTGGAGTAGTATTTAGAACAGGGACTTTGTAATTGATTGAATGAATGGAAGGTCCTGGGGTGGGGTAGTACTTGGAGATTATTTAATCACACTTAGTAAATGCTGAATTTTGAATGATGTCATGTTTTGACCTTCTCTGTTCTTGGTTTGTCACTGAATAAAATGGAAAGCACCTATGCTGGTATTTTGAACCTTGGGAAGTTGCCTTTCCTTGCCATTACATTACATCAGTCTTTGCAATGTGCCTTATATTCCTCTTGGTTCTTGTATGTTGAATCTTCTGTTAAGTTCAGAATTTTTTAAATAAAGTGTTGAAAGTCTGAGAGAGTTTATGAAATGTCCATTTTTTTATTCAGGATAATGTTTAACTTTGGCTTTTCAATATGCTGTGTTCCAAGACCTGTGGTCCTTTAATGACTCTGCTGCTAAGTCTTGAGTAATTCTAATTGTGGCATCATCATATTTATATTGTTTTAATCTTGATGCTTTTAATATTTTTCCTTGAGCTGGGTGTTCAAAAATTTGACAGTAATATTCCTATGAGTTTTCCTCTTTTAAGTGGTGATCGATGGATTTTTTTTTCTGTTTCTTACCCCCTCCCCCCTGTTCTAATGCTTCGGGACAATTTTCTTTAATTATTTTTTATATTATTGTATCAAGATTATTTTTGTGATCATAACTTTCAGTTAGTGCAATTATTTTTATATTTTCTTGTCTTGATCTATTCTACAAATTTGTTGTTTTTCTTATGTTTCACTTTCTTTTCTATTTTTTTTCATTATTCATATTTTAAAAATTATTTCTTGATCTCTTATAATTTTACTGGCTTCACTTTGCCCAATTCTACTTTCAAAGTGTCATTTTCTTCCTTAAGATTGTGGATCCTTTTCTAGTTGGTTGACTTTCCTTTCATAGCCTTCTTGTTTTTCTTGGATTATTCTTATTTTCTTTTTTAGCTTTTCCTCCATCTCTATCATTTAATTTTTAAAGTATTTTTAAAGATCTTCTATGAGTTTTTAATGGGCAGGTGGCCATTTGACATTCTTTGGGGGTTTCTTTACTTCAATATCCTCCTCTGAAGATGAGCCCCAGTCTTCTCTATTCCCATAATAGCTTTCTGTGGTAGGATTCTTTTTCCTTTGCCTGCACTTTTTTTGTGGCAATAACTGAATTTTTGTAATGACCTCTAGCCCTGGGATATGGGAAATGATGCCTCTTGCCCCAGATATTCAGTTCTTCCCTCTAGCCTGGAACCAAAGTCAAACCTCCAACTTCCTGTAAGTGCCCACTGTCAGGGGCTTTCTGCCCCACTGCTTCTGCACTCGCTGGGCATGTGCTGGTTCCTTCCTGCCCCTGCCGCTCTTTGCAGCAGAGCTGGATCCGGCATTCCTGGTCAGCAGAGGTTCCTTCCATCTTCCCTGGCTCAAACACCTAACTCCATTATCCTGGGGGTAAATGTTCTGTTGGCTGGGACTGAGGTAGCCTCTCAAACCAACTAATCACAGGACTTGCCACTTGTTGTTTAAGCGATTTGTGGCTTGTTGTTAAAATGGAACCTAGTCTGGAGGTGTTTACTCTTCACAGGGACCAAACCTCATCCTGGGATTTTTCTTCTGATCTTCTCAAATTGTTCCAGGAAAACCCGCTTGTGCCCCTATTCTTATTTATCTCCAGCTATACTTTGGTTAGCCTAAGGTGCTATTTTAACTCTTTTGTGGGGGAAAATCTTGGGAGCTTGGAATTTTCTGACATACTCCACCATCTTCCCAGAATCCTCTCTCCCATAGTAAATCTTTTAAATTATTTTAGTCTTTTTTCTGGTTTTCAAAAAAAAAAATTATTTTTGCTCTAATGAGTTTGTCTCAATACAAAGACAATCAATTGACCTTCCTAGCAGCAAAAAAGCCATTTACTATCTGTTATAGAATTATTTATTGTTTGATGCAAGTCAGCTAAGTAGTGCAGAGCATAGAGCACCCGCCCTGGAATCAGCAGGACCCAAGTTCAAATTGGTTTCAGTCACTTAATAGTTGTGTGACACTGGATAAGTCACTTAACCTTGATTACCTCCAAAAACAAGAACATAAAAAATGAAATAACTCATTGGATGCCTGCCATCTTCAGTACCTTTTGATTATTTATGAATACTTCATGAAGTTTATTTGAAGTCCAGACACCAACAATCCAGTTACCGTGGCCTCCTTGCCATTCTGTACAGAAGATGTTCCAAGGGTGGCTAGGTGGTGCAGTGAATAGAGCACCAGCCCTAGAGTCAGGAGGACATGAGTTCAAATCTGCCCTCAGACACTTAACACAAAAGCTAGCCATGTGACCTTGGGCAAGTCACTTAACCCCAACTGCCCTCCCCCCCAAATAACTCCCCAAAATAAAAGGAAGATGATGCTCCAAAGTCCCATGCTGGGTATTTTCACTGGTTACCCCCTACTCTATCCCTCCTTATTTCTGCCTCCTGGTTTCCCTGGCTTTCTTCAAAACCTAGCTAAAGTTCCACCTTTTTTTTTTTCAAATATTCTATTTAATATTTGTAGTGTTTATAGGTATGATGTAGTGACACACCAATTGCTTCTTTGTCCATTTTATATACAACAAGAATATAAGAGAGTAGCCAACTCAGTTCTGAAGAAGGTCCCATCAGCCAAGCAAGCCCTTCCCTCAAGCCCTAGACCTGCTCCCACACCAATGAAATGACCAGCATCTCTTTACTCAAACTATACCTCAAGTTAAATAACCTGTACATTAATAGCTACTTAGAGAAAGTTTTAAAATCATCTATACAAAAAGCAGCACAAATTTAGCATTCCAAGGTAGGTGGGGAGCCTACATTCAGCCATGTTCTCTGGAATCAGGGAAAGCTCTTTGACCCTGGTCCCGAAACCAAAGTGTCAGGGTGCAAGGAAAGGGCTATCACATATCTTAGTCTGCCTACGCTGAGAGGACAACTCTCCTCATTCTTGAATTAATTCCACCTCCACATTGCGACCTGCCTCCCCAAGCAAAAGGCCATGAGAATCAGGCAGTTTCTGCTTGGAATCTGGGAGACAGGAGGGGAAAGGGGAGGGGTTATAGGAAGGGAGGAGCATGAGACAGAACCAATGGGGCCCAGGTCAAGCCTGATTTTATTTCAAGCGAGGTTTTCGACAGTTGCAAGTTGTTCAGGCTTCAGAATTCCAGGGGTCTGCTCAGCCCCTGATGCCTTGATGTCTTCCAAGACGCCTGTGTCCTAAGTGACAGGAGAGCTGAAGGCACCAGCCCACATTCTTTGAAGGCTAGGTTTTCATCCAGCACTTTATGCCTGCTTGCGGGAAGCAGTTCTAAGGGCAGCCAGTCATCGAGCAGGGCCTCTGTCACAAAGCTGTAGAGTGCAGACAGCCGTTCCCGAGCATACATGGTACACTGGAGGATGCGCCCATCTGGAAAGAGACCCGTAAGAGGGTATAGGTGTATTTTCGCATTTCCCGCTGCTCCTGCTTCTCCCTCATGGCTTTGGTCCGCGGCACACTCAGCCATTCCAGTGTCGGCCCTTCGCTTCTGCTCTCGTTTGAGTTCCTCTGCTGTGAGGTTGAAGAAGTGCTCAGGTAGGTCAAACTGGGCGGCCAGGGCGGAGGGCTTGAAGACCCACCGCTGCTGGGCCAGTTGAGCCCGCTCTGGCTCCGAGCTCCGCAAGCTGACTTTGTGCTGTTCCAGCTTCTTCTCTACCTGGGCCAGGGCATCCTAAATCAGCACGTGGTACTCCTCAGAGCTCTCTTGTTCTGGAACAGGGAGGGTCATCTTCTCAAACCCAAAGGCCTCGAAAAACTCATTAGCCCCTTCTAGGCAGCTGATCTGCTCCTGAAACACTTTGTTCTGCAATTTGATTTTCCTGCATTTTTCCTCTTCTGGGTGAAGATGGATGTTGTCCGGGTACTTGGCAATGGTGTCCACCCCCAATTTCACTTTCTCTTAGTCCCTGTTGAACGTGTGGATCTTCATGATGGAATCAGTCACTGGGTCTTTATCCGAGTGCTTGTTACTGGCCTCTTTGATACAGGCATCCCGCTGGTCTTTTGTCAAGATGGCTCCAGTGAACGGGCAGGTAAAATAAACCCCACTCACAGACAGGTTTGAAGACCCCTCCACCTTAGCCTCAGGTACCACTTTTGCTCCAGAAGACTCAGCTCTCCCCCTAATAGTGGCTTCTGGATGTAATTCCTTCCTCATTTGGCTACAGACAGAATCTTGGGACGTGGGGCCCCCGGACCGTGGTTGCTTCTGCTGCAGCCTGGCCAGCGCCGTCACTGCTGCCGTTTGGGCCTCATTGGTTGGTCCTTGGCGGGATTGCTTGGTTACTTGCTGGCTCTGCCTTTTCCTGGTGACTTTTTCCGCCGTGTCCATGAATTTCTTTCGGGGCCCGCGCTCTTGAACTTGATGTGCGCCTTGATCTCCTGAAAGATTTTTTTTTTCCTGGCGGCTGGGAAAGGCGGGAAGGGGCAGCGGCGGCGGTGGCTGGGACAGGCCCGGGCCAGAGCAGCTCCGGTCAGCAACCAGAAGGAAAATATACCACCTAGAGTTCCACCTTTAAAAGAAAATGTTTCTAATCTCCCTAAATACTAGTTCCTTCCCTTTGGATTATTTCCATTTTATCTAGTATGTTTGTTATTTGCACATATTTGTTTTCATCTTGTCTTTGGCTATGAGCTCTGATTATCAGTGGATAGTGATTTTTTTTTGCCTTTATTTATATTATAATACTTTGCACAATTCCTTGCAAACAATAGGTGTTTAATATGTTTATTGAATGACTAACAGTGAAAACCAAACTCCAATAAACTTTGTTTTGCTGTTTGTTTTTATTTTTTTTTTAAGCAATTGGGGTTAAGTAACTTGCTCAAGGTTACACGGCCAGTTATTATTTCTGGGTGTGGTGCTGAGTATCTGAGCCCGGATTTGATCCAGGTCATCCTGACACTGGAGCCGATGCTCTTACACGCTGAGCCACCTGGCCGCCCCTTGCTGTTTGTTTTTAATGGCTCAGTTTCATTGGGAGCATTAGAGTGTATTGGGGTACAGTTCTGCATCTGCTCTGTTTTATTCTTTCTCCTCTCTCTAGATGTTAGGCTGTCAATTGGCACAGGTGCATCTATCACTTTGGCTCTGCTAATACTACTTGTTTGTTTATAATTGCTAATAAGTATAAAATCAGGTAAAGACTGAATTAAATTTAAATGAAAAAAACTAAATTTGTTAAGTGTGTATGGTTCAATTAAAATCAATATTTTAATATTACAACTATTTGAGTTCAGGGATTTGTTCTGATCTCCAGATAAGAGAAGTGTGTGCGTTTATGTGTGTGCATACATGTATATGCACATATATGCATACATTCACACGAATGCAAACACATCATATATAAGTACATGTGTACTTATACTTGTATGTATACATACACTGTTTACATAAAGCATAAGTACATATATGTATATATGTGTGTATACATGCAAGCTGAAAACTAATGTTTACCAAAGAAATTCTGCTGCCTTTGAATAAGATATGCCAAAAGTATTGGTGGTGATAAAATATACTGGTGGTATAAAAGAGCCACATGAAAAAGTTCTCTGTCATTAACAAAAGGTTCAGAGGCATATTTTTCTTTTTTTTTTTAACTTTTTTAAAAACATTTTTCAGTATGCTTGGTTCATTCTATGGACTTGGTATAACAAATGTCTAATAGTTTCCTTAACAAGAAGCATCATTGCGATTTCTAGAGTTGGTCTGACTTTCAGATTTGTCTTGTTAGATAGCAGGTGATTCCTTTTTGGATTTCAGTTGCTGTGCATATTTCACTCCTAAATCCCAAAGCATGTAAAACTCAAAGCTCATTATAAAGACATGAAAAATAGATTAGAATTCAAAATGAGAGGTTACAGGGATCTTTAGTCTGTGACTTGTTAGGGACCTTGATGTGGCACAAACAAAAAGACAAAACTTTCATGTGTTAGGGATTTATTTTGAATGAAGTGCATTTCTTGTTTGCCCAGATGAAGGAATGTACATCAGTGGGTCATAAATTATAGATTCTGAAATCTGAAACATGCAAATGCAAACTTTGAACCTCTGATGAAGATGTTATGCTTTCATTATGCAAAGAAAAACATAATGTTGGATGAGTAATTTCAATTTACAGTGAAAAAAATCACAAACAACCTTTGGTGTCTGTCCTTCTAATTAGTTTGGAAAGAAGGCCCAAAGTTGCTGATGTATATAAATGATGATCCTCCCTTTGCTAATGGCAATTTAGGCATTTGTTTTCTATACCTGAAGTGAAGAATTTCTGGTGGTGCCATTTTATACTGAAAATGACAACGTTGAGCGGTCTGGTTATTATGATCTTTGAATTGCAAGAACAGCAGTAGTAATATCCTTTATGTATCATATAGTTTAAGTTTTCAAAACCATGTACCATATTACCCAGATTGACCTTGTATATGATAACCTTGATACAGCTTAGCTAGTTTTCCTTTCCATCTTTCTGTCCTTCTAGGTTGAATGACAATTAACTAATTATTTTGTAATGATCCTAGAATAATAGATCTAGAACTGAAAAGAACCTTGGAGACCATCTATTTCAGCCTCATCATTGTGGAGTTGAAAGACAACTGGGGCTTGAGGAGGTGAAGGGATTTTTCCAAGGTCATCCAATTAGCAAGCCTCACAGGTCAAATGTGAATCTAGGTCCTCTGACATCAGAGTGAGTGCCTTTTCCACTAATCACGATGTCTCACAACAACCCTCTGAGATAGGAATTCTAGGCATTGATCCCCATTTTACAGGTGAGGAAACTGAGGCTGAGTAAAGTTAAGGGCTCAGGGGCATAAGTATCCCAGTGGTGCAGTGGATTGACTACTGAGACTGGAGTCAGGAAGTCCTGAGTTCAAATTCAAGTTCAGATACTTCGAAGTGGTGTGACCTTGCAAGTCTTGCCTCTGCCTTAGATTCCTCAACTGTAAAATGGACATCATAGTAGCACCTACCTCCCAGTGTTGTTATGAGGATCAAATGAGATATTTGTAAAGCAATTAGCTGGTACAAGTAGGCATTTAATAAATGCCTCTTCCTCTACCCCTTCCACCTTTCCTCCACTTCCCCTTTCCTTCCCACCACTTTTCCCCTTCTCCTTTTTTCCCTTCTCACCTTATCTTGCCTTTCCTCCTCTCCACTCCCCTCCCTTCTCCTCCTTTTCCCACAGAATCCAAACTTTTTACCATGATGTTAACCCATTCTATTTTATTTACTCTGCCTCCCCCCACCATACATAAACAAAAGTATGAAAAGAGGAAACATTATGCCATAAAATCTTTTGAATCCCACATCAAATAACAGGTTAAAGATACATGACTCAAGAGCTCTCCTAGCACCAGGCTGGCTGTACTCAAAGCTAAGGTAGAATTCACTAGAGGCAATCAATGTTTTATGCCCCATAAAATATAGACCTCACAGAAAATCACTAACGTAACTAAATAAACCCCTTGTGACAATCAAACATTGTATGTTGCTTTGTATTAGAAGGAGAGGGTAATCTCATCTCTTGCAGGAATTTTCATTGATATTCACATCCTGTGATATTCACATTCTCACATGGGACTATGGTTCTTCCTGCTATATCTTTATATCAACTGTTACTATTCACTGTGACACAAATTTGTTTCCCCAGTGAGATGGTTACACTCCAGGAGATGGAGTTTCAATCCCAGTGGATAGGTTTGTGAAAACTATACTTCTGTCCTTACCTCTAACATAGAGGGCCAACATGGGCAGGAATAAAACGGGATTCCTGGTCCTAGGTTATTCTTCCTTCTGGTGCTTCCAGCCTGCCCCTCATCTCATCCCACCTCAACCAGGTAAAATCCTTTATCTGGCTCACTCCGACTATAACATCTAAATCAAGTTCAAATTGAAGCACCTAGGAGGTTCCGTGGAGAGAAGGCTGGGCCTGGAGTGAGGAAGACCTGAGTTCAAATTTGAACTCTGATACTTACTAGCTGTGTGACCCTGGGTAAGTCTCATAACCCCTATATGCCTTAATCCATCAGAAAAGGAAATGACAATCCATTCCAGCATCTTTGCCAAGAAAATCCTATGGAGAACATGGTTCATGGGGCCACAGTCATACATGAACAACAAAGAAGTTCAAATCAGGAACTGGCAGCATTTCCTCCCTTTGGGAGATAACTTTCCTATTCACACCATTGTATACTTATGCCACCATCTAGTGGGGTATGCTATGGCATTTGTGATATATGTTGAGGTACTGACATTGAAAGGCTTCATTAAGCAGTACTCCTTTCTATTTGATTTCTGCTGGTAAATAAGAATACTATGTTTGACATACATTGGAGGTCTGTGCTTTATAGATCTCCATGTTCCTTCTTAACTGACCTATTTCTAAAGAAGAAGATATAAGTGAAAGCTTTCCAGAAGTCTTTACATTTCCATTAGGTTGAGTTCAGAAGGGACCTAGTTCATTAGTCAGTACATTGGATAGTTCACTCGTAGCTCAGTAGGTAGAATAGTACACTTACAGTCAGGACAATCTGAGTTCAAATTCTATCATAGGTGCTTACTACCGTGTTTTCCCGATAATAAGACACTATCTTATTATTTTTTTTGGACAGAAAAACACCAGAGGGCTTATTTTCAGGGGAGGGCTTATTTTAATGAACATTGACAGCAATTTTAATAAACAGGTAAATGTGAACAAAAAAATGTACCTTTATTCAATAAGCAAATCACTGGGGAAGAACAGGATGACACGCTCACTGCTGCAGCTCTGATTGGATGCAGCTCGGAATGCGGTGTGTGTTTCACCTGGGTGGGGGGAGAACGGTGCATACAGAGGGTACCATAATGTAGCGTGTAGTGCAGGGGATCACCTCCACTACAGTAGCAATCTCAATAGGGCTTATTTTTTGGGGAGGGCTTATTTTAGAGGAATTTTACATAGTAAGGGGAGGGCTTATTTTCGGGATAGGTCTTATTATCGGGGAAACATGGTAACTGTGTCACCATGAGCAAATTACTAAGATTCTGAATTCTGTTACTCTCAGTTTCTCCAAATACAAAATGAGGATAATAATAGCACCTAACTCAGGGTTTCTGAGAAATTATTGGGGGATTCTATATATACCCCCATGCATACACATGTGTAATGTTCACACATATGTCTATATACACACATGTGTTTACACATATATGTAGATATATATGCAAAGTTGTCTAAACTTTAAATCACTATACATTGCTAGCTCTTATAACAGATTTTTTTTTAAAGCAATTGGGGTTAAGTAACTTGCTCAAGGTTACACAGCCAGTTATTTCTGGGTGTGGTGCTGAATATCTGAGCCCGGATTTGATCCAGGTCATCCTGACACTGGAGCCGCTGCTCTTACTCGCTGAGCCACCTGGCTGCCCCTAAGCAATTGGGGTTAAGTAACTTGCTCAAGGTTACACGGCCAGGTGTTTCTGGGTGGGTGCTAAGTGTCTGAGCTCGGGATTCGATCTCCAGGTCTTCTCAACACTGGAGCCAGTGCTCTTACTCGCTGTGCTACCTGGCCACCCCTCTTATAACAGATTTTGACTACTGAAAGGTATAAAGGTAGAATCTCAACAAAATTTTGTCCAGTTGAAGTGGGTTTGAATATGTGAAGAAGATTTGTCTATAAAATAAAGTGCCAGACTTTAGTTAGGAATAGTTCAACTCCAATCTTTCCTCAGAAATATACTATTTAGGAAAGTCATCTGACATTTTTACAACCCAGTCTCACTTTCCTTTTCTGTAAAATAAGGGACAGAATAATCCCTAGTTTACATGATTATTAGGAGAATTACATGCAATAATAAATATAAAGAACTTTGGTATTATTTTTTCCTAATAGGAAGTTGAGGCCCAGTAGAGAGCTTTCCAGTGTCATAAATCAAGTCTCCTAGGAGAATCAGATTTGGCTTTGTCTGTAGACTTGTCCTAGCTCAAAAGGAAGTTGCTTCTTTCCAATATTACCCAAAAGAAAACCTTAATTCCAACACTGAAAAAAAGAGCTATCACCTGGAAAACTGACGTCGAAGAAATTAAACCACAAATAGAATAAACAAGTTTCAACAGACTGGATCGAATAGCATCACTCTCCATTCCATTGAAAAGGAGAAAAACAATTGGTTCACTACAGTAGCCAAAGCATCTTATTTGAATCTGCCCTGTGAGGGTCTTCTGATCAGATTTTGCAAATCCAAAGGACCTCTAACAAAGCTGCAATTTCCTTTCTATTCCAGCAGAAAGGGGAAAAATAACAATACTATGAAAAACAGCAGTCTAGCTGCCATACTTATATTAATCTCTCTATAGTTGAGAGATGGAAAATTATTATTGAATAAGACCTTTTTTCATCAGAACAAATATTTCTTAATACTCCAAAGTACGTATCTGGCATGGCTTCTGTTTTGCACATCTGCTTCTCTCTTTGAACTCTGATATTTATCTGAAGGTTGCATGCAGCTGCCCAATTCAGAGATAATTAGCTCTTTCCATTATATGTTATGAATAATGGGGCAAACCTCAAATAACATTTAGAATGCTGTTGATTTTCCTAAATTCTGAGAAGTGGAGCTTAGAACTTTCCCCAAAATGATGATCTGTCAAAGACTTATTCTCTTTCCTTATCTCATTGTGTCACCTCATAAACTTCATATCCTTCTATTTATGTCTTTTCTCTTAACCCATTTATCTGTATCTCTCTACCTCTTATGTGTCCTATGAGAACATTCTTGTGGTCTTACAATCACTCTTCCCCTAAAGATGACTTGCTTCCTTAATTTTGCTATGTTACAGTAAGTCTTTTCTATACCAAGATTATTTCCTAGGAGTTTCAATTCTTTAAGAAACTGAAAAGTCTCCCATTCAAATGATATCTTTTGATAATTCATCAGTAGGAAAGATAGAACTATTCACCATTGGGCATCTCTGAGTATTAATGCCTAATCATTTGCTTTCTATTTAGTTGTTTGAATATTAGTGGGGAATAAGTCAGGTCTGCAGGGGTGGGGAACCCACAGCCTCAAGGCCACATATAGTCCTGTAGGTCCTCAAGTGTAGCCCTTTGAAACCCAACTTCAAAGAACAAATCCCCTTAATAAAATGCTTTGTTCTGTAAAATTGGATCCAGTCAAAAGGTTGCACCCGAGGACCTAGAGGGCCACAGGTGTCCTCAAGGCCACAGGTTCCCCACCCCTGGGTCAGGGAATCCAGTGTTTGTTCTCCATTTATTACTTGCCCACTACTGGCCCTGACTTGCCTTACCTTATCTTTTATATCCTTAAGCCCAGCAAGCTTACTGATCAAACATTTCATGGCCTCTTTCACCTGGTGGAAACATCATAATGAGTGATTAGACTCTTGGATAGGATTGGTCTCTCTTCTCCATTTTACCATTATTATTTTTGGTCTTTTTACTTCATATGGTATTTAATGGGCACTAAAAAGAAACCAAGATCAGGGAAAATATAAAGAAAATATAGGGAAATGAGGAGAAGAG
>NW_027185777.1:12091930-12153149 GCF_028583685.1 Petaurus breviceps papuanus | reverse complement strand
TCTGTAGTTGTCTTGCTCATTGAAAATCATCCTGTCCGCTCTCCTTCTGGCTAGAAATCTTCATGATCCTTTCTCACTACATCACTGAGAGGGGCATCTTTTACAGAACAAATCAGCCGAAGGTTCTGCAGCATTTCATTAACTTGACTTGGAAAACAAGGATCATGTTGCCAACTACAAACCTACTTGGTTTAGACTTAACTAACCCAATTATGCTTATTTTAGTTATTAACTTTCCTCTTAGAGCAAAACAAAACAAATATAGCATAAGAATAAACAAGCATGGATGTTATAGGAGGGGGATGGGTTGATTTTGCTTTTGCTGCTATTGCAAAGGCAAAGCGATGCTTTCCATTTTTCCTGCATATCGTTTCCATTCTGCACAATTATTTTTTTCATCCTTTAACTGTCATGAGTCTCAAGTTTATTGTTTCTGTATTGATTTTCACTGGGAAATTTATGTTCCCTAAGAACTCCTTTACTTTTGAGGAAAACAATAATGTAGCTTACCCAACTCTAGTAGCTTGGCAATCAATTTTAGGCTGATAGAAAAGAATGTTGTTTTTATTTGTTACATCCTATGGACTATTGCGTTGAACTGGAGAGAAGCCTAATAAACTGAATTGCAGTTAGGAAAAAATGTTTATCCTACTATAATGTCTAAAAACTCTTTGCTGTTATGTAACACTGTACATCCAAGAATCTGGAAAGCCATTATTTTCTATTCTCGTCAGTTATTTTGCCACTAGTGTCCCTGAAATACATACATACATACACATGTACACACATACACACACATCCTGCTCTGATAGCACATTGTGGCATGGCTGGAAGTTACATCAATTTGTTGCTAGCCATGGCATCAGAATTCAAACTCTATCCCATTCTACCAAGACGGAAATGCTTCAAGCATATGTCCAGTTATGTCTGTGCTTTCAGGAATACCCTTCCTAAATATTAATTAGCATAAATATAAATTAGCAGAAGTTATACTACGTTATAAATTACCTTGGCCATGGTAATAGTGGAGTCCATTTTATGGATAAAATAAAAAATAACTCTATAGTCTACTAACCACCTTCTATTTCCACAGCAGTGGGAAGAGTACAGAGGGTGCGAAGGTTCTTAGAACAACTGCGAACATTAATTTATTTACTTGTATTCTTAATATGTTTTTTTTGCCAACTGATCAGCCAGTCACTCAATAAACATTTATGAAACACCTGCTATGTACCAGTTATTGTGGTAAGAATTGAGAAAAAATCAAACATATATATGTTGACATTCTTGCTAAAAATAGAACTAAAAGTTCACATTTATATAATGTTTTAGGTTAACAAAGCACTTTCCTCATAACTTGTAAAGAAACAGGTAGAAAATATTACCCATTTTCTGATGAGAAAACTAAGGCTCAGAGAAATTAAATGACTTGACCAAGGTCACATGGCTATATTTAGTGTCAGATCCATTATTTCAACTCAGGTGTATGGACTATGAGTATAGTGCTTGTCATCATAAAGTCACACAGATGAGTAAAAAAGATACAGGTACATGGAGGGAATAAGGCATAAGGACTGTATGGATATTAATTTAAGCCCATGGTCTTAAAGCAATGAGAAAAATAATTTCTTGTAATATTTAGCGATTTAGCCTTGTAGTACTTACGATGAGTAAAGGCAAACAGAACAATAGGAATATACATAAATATACAGCGTCTCCCAGAAATCTTAGTATAATTTTAAGCTTCAAAGCTTAAGAGGTACATATGGCTTCAAAATTGTGAAATACATCAATATTGGAAAAATCAAACTAATAAATCGCCCTGAATGCAACAGAATTATATAAGTATATATACACACATACATACATATGTACATAGACATATACCTGTGTGTGTACATGTATGTATCTGTATGATATAGGCCCTGGAACTCCAGAACTCCAATGGGTCTGTGTTCTTTTCAATTTGAGTAGTCCTTCCTACAACACAGGTTGAAACCTATTCTTGTTTATTCATCCTATAGAATTCTTTCCAATGTTCTACAAATTTGTCAGGAGACCACCCAATGATCTGGGGAGCTTCACCAGTTTTTCTTGATAGGATGATGTAATGAATGAGGCACTGGGGCTGTCCAATAGTCCTTCACTTTTTCCATAACTGTCCTGTCCTCTTTATCTATCTTTATTATATGAAGTAGCTCAGTGATGTAGCAAATAGAGTGCTGGGATAGGATTGAGTTAAAATCCAACCGGAGACATTCATTTCATCCTGGCAAGTAACTTAAGTTGTGTCTGCCTGGGCAAGTAACTTAACTTATATCTGCCTCAGTTTCCTCAATTGGAAAATGAGAATGATGGTAACATCACCCACCTGGGAGAGCTGTTGTGAGGATCAAATGAGATAATACTTGTGAAGTGCTTATTACAATGTCTGGTACATTGTTGTTACTCAGTTATTTAGTCATATCTGACTTTTCATGACTCCATGAACTGTATTGTACATGGAATTTTCTTGGTCACCATACTGGAGTGGTTTGCCATTTCCTTTTTCCAATGCATTATGGTAAATAGAGATTAAGTGACTTGCCCAGAGTCACACAGCTAGTAAGTGTCTGAGTCAGGATTTGAACTCAAGTGTCCCTGATTCCAGGTCCAGTGCTTTATCTATTGAGTCATCTAGCTGCCCTGCCTAGCACATAGTAGGTGCTTAATACATTTTTCCCTTCCCTTGTCCCCTTATCTATTCTATGTTTTGTTTTATGACATCCTTTATCCATTTTTGCTCATGAGAATTCCCTATTTGTAGTATGTTGTAACTCAATTATACATTTTTCCATTGTCTCTTTAGTGATCTTCAATTTGAATCCTTTTGAGACTATAGCATCCCATAACTCTTTGTCATATGATATAAGCCAAATAATATTTATTCCAAAAAGATAGGTTTCTGTTTCAAGGAAAAATTTGAAGATATTGAAGGAACTTGGTGGTTTCATAAAGTCATTTCAGGTCTTCCTCATCTTCTGGTTTAATCCTGGACCTAATTCACTGTCCATTTGCAGTATCTAAATCAGGTATGTACAGATGCCCCTATACATCTTTGTAGGCTCTCCAGTACTGGAGAATTATCATCTGGATGAGTAGCATGCTTCATGTTCTTGGTGTTTCCTATGTGGATCATTGGACCAAACTCTTTTCAGTGATGATGCCTTTATTTAAGAGATCATCCCCCATTCTAGGACTTGACTCAATTGAACAAAGCAGAGTATTAGCAGTCCCTTACTATATTCTTCTCCAACTTGGACTCAGCTGTGGATCCATGACTGTTACAGATATCTTTGGACAAATCTATCTCCTCATTTTGTATTAATGATAGTCATCAAACAAGGTCATCTCTGTTCTATTTTTCGAGAATTTTTTTGGCACATGTAAAAATACATTTTGTTACAGTAAAGCCTTTAAGACAACATTTTGCCCTACTGAATAATATGGAGGATATATGCAACTGGAAAATAAAATAGGCTGGGTGATGAACTACTACATTTCCTGTCTTCTCCTTGACCACCTGTAGCACTTGTCTATATGGAAGACTTATTTTGTGATACTACTCATCCAGTTGCACATAAGAATGAGAGATATTAATGGTGGTCACAGGCCACCCACTGGTGCACCTAAGATAATAAAAGTGTAGAAAAGCATGTGGAAAAACACGTGCAGAAATTCTACAGTTTGAGAAGTAATAAATACATCATTTGAAACTTTGCCAAGGTCCAGTCTTTCTTTTGAAAATATCTTATTTCTATAACTTGTCTTTAATAATTTGTATTGCATTATAAATCCTTTTCACTTTGAGATAATGTATTTTTCTATTTGCATGCCTCATAAATAGAACCCTTTACAAGGTGTTACCCTGATGTCTCATCAGGTTGAGAAGGTGGCCACCCTGTGTTCTTCTCAGAGGATCATATCAGATGCATCCTACTGAGTTGTAATGGCCTTCATGTATGGGTTTTGGTAATGGCTATATGTATTTTATCCAGAGATCATTATAGAGCATTAGAATTATAAGGTCATTATAATTTTGGAACATCTTATCCCCTGATTTGCTGCTAGAGGAATGAAATTTTTGACCAATTCATCAAGATCATTTACTATATTAGAGAATGCTTTCGATTTACAGTGGAGATGGGAGTGCCTACATAGAACAATGGATCATTAAAGTGTAAATGAAACATTTAGATAATACATTAAATATAATGTAAAATGTCACAAATCCATAAATTTTTATTGCCATAAGATATCACATCCTACCTTAAACATTAATAAACTAAGACTCTTTGGGCATGGTCTCTAGGAAGATATTAAGGTAGAATTCTGCCTTTAGGGTCCTGTCTGTGCAGTGACATTGTCAAGTCCTGGACCTCATCTCTGAATCCAATTTTCTGAATATTTCCTGAAGCATTACTCCATTTCTCTAACTTTGGAACCCTAAACTCTGATCCTGGGATTTTTACTTTCCTCACTTAGATTATTTCAGCTCTGTCTGGTCTTAGAAAGGAAACTTTATGGATACTTCTTTAGAGTCTTTCTCTAGTCTTCTACCTTCTCTTTGTTTAACCTCCTGCTCAAAGCCCCACATCCATGACTACCTGACTGCAGACCAGTCTACCCACCAAAATAGTCTTCTCTACCTCTACGCTGCTAATTATTTTCCAGGGATGCTGGCCCTATATTTGACTGAACCTCACCCTGCATGATAAGTGACAAGGCAAAATTATAAAAAAAAGTTTTTAAAGAATCTGTTTCAAAATTGAGACTGAGTATTGGCACACATTTCTGTGAAATGTCTAGATGGGGTGCCAAATGCCTAAAAATCTAGCATTCCTTTTGAATACAATCATCAAACAATAGAATACCAATATGTATTCAATATTTAGATGCAATTTAATAGAGATAAATCTCTACTTTTGTATTCAAATAACCATTTTCCCAAGAACAATTTTGGAAAGGTGTGAAGAGATGTCAGTTCACTTGAAAAAAGATGATGGTTGCAAACTCATGTTACCAATAACACATAAGGATTCAAAGATGCTAACAAAATATCGAGAGGCAAAAAAGAATAGCAGTGTGTCATAGTGGATAGAGAACTGACCTCAGAATCATGAAGACCTGGACTTCATTCTCATCTCTGACACATATTGACAATGTGACTTTGGGCAACTCATTTATGTTCTCAGTGACTGAGATAACAGAATGCTTGCCAATCTGTACTGTTAAGGGGTGGCGGGTATCATCAAAAAGAGCTTCCAGCCACAAGGAAATCATAAAAATGTCTTAAAAATATCTTAGATCACATTAAGCATGGTCTAGTCAGACTATTTGAATATTAGTTCTTCATTATTAGAATAATAGTTCTATATTCTCTGTTTTAGGAAGGTCATTGATTACCTGAAAATATTGTGAAAAGGGACATCAAGGATGGTGATGTTCCTTGAGTATATGTTAGAAGAGGATAGGTTTAAGTACAACTGGAGATATGAAAACTGTAAAACAGAAGATTGTAGGGGCTATGCTAAGTGCTTTAATGTTTTTTCAGGATTATCATGTGGGAGAAGGATTGTTCCTTGTGTCTCTAGAGAAAAAAAAAAACAATGGGTGGAAATTTCAAAGGGCCTGATTTTAGCTCTATGTAGACTACTATTAAGATAGAAACTAGTTAATGAATTCCTTTATTATTTAGATTTTTCCATTTTATTCTTTTTTTCTTCCACCACTTCTTTTTCTGACTCAGTCTCGTTACCTGGTTGAACTGAAATATTAGCAATGAGCATGTAAATATCATACTCACAGTTTTCATGGCATTCTGTTGTGATCTAGAACTTACTGAGCTCTCCATCCACCTGATCTAGGTTCTTGAGCTTGTTCTGAATGGTAAAACTGTCATCTCCAGCCTATCTCAGTCTTCTAACCAATGTTCAGCCATGAGGCATGTTCCTCCACTCTCAAGTTTCTAGCACTAACTTTAGGAATAATAATTTTTACTATTCATGTCAACCAATTGAAAATTACAAGCTTCTCTAACCAAATAACCCTCATCAACCATCAACCACTGTTGTGTTTATCATCATCATCATCACCATCATCATCACCATCACCACCATCACCATATAAGTTTTCTCTATTAGAAAGTATATTCTTTGAAGGCAACAGTTGTTTTACTTGTTGTAAGAAGAAGCAAGGGTAAATGTTAAACAGAGAAGTTAATATTTTATAAAGGAGATAATTGGGAGCCACTGGAATTTATTGGAGGTTATATGATCAGACCTAAACTTCAGAATTACTTTGTTAACTGAGTGGAATATTGATCAGGATGAGAAGAATGGTAAGAACAATTAGAAAGGGGGTGGAGCCAAGATGGCGGAGTAGAAGCACGACCCTCCGCAGCTCCGGCTTCCACCCTCCCCAAGCTCCGGCTTCCACCCTCCCCAATCCATGTAAAAAGGGGACTCTAAACAAACTTTGGAGCTGCAGAACCCACAAAATGACACAGAGAAGCTAACCTCCCACTGAGAACAGCCCGGCAGGCCGGCAGGAATTGGCCAGCGCAGCGCTCTGGGAGCCGAGCCCAGCCCCACGCCGAGGCTTTAGCCCCAGGGCGGGTCTGACCAGCCGCCAGCCAGAGAGACTCCAGATCAGCAGCAGCTGTGGCCGTTTCCAGATTTATCAACACAGAGATGCGAAGGACAAGGTGAGAGGCCAGTGCATTCTGGACTTTGGGACCCAGTAAGTGGGAGTGCATGGCTTTTACCCCCAGGGCAAGAAACCGCTGAGACACCGGCACACCCTGCCAGTGCCATGTGGCGGCTTCAGCTCCTGGCCTGCAGAGTGTAGGGGGACCAAGCACCAGTCTGAGGGGTCATCGCTCTTGCTTTAACCTGCTTGGATCTGGATTGCAGTCTAGGGTGGAGGTCCTGGGGTGTGTGTCCAGCTTGCCAGAGCATGTGGAGACCTCAGAGAGGGCACCCATCTAATACCTCTGGCAGCTGAGAAAACCCCAGCATTTGGGACGAAAACTCCCCTGTCTGGTGGCAGAGTCCTACTGTGGCAAAAAGCCCAAAAGTCAAATCATTGAGTGGCAAAATGAGCAAGCAAAGGAAACAAAGCAGACAGAAGATTCCAACATTACACTCCTATTTTGGGGATAAGAAGGAGCAAGGCATGGAACAGGAGGAAATCAGTGAAGTCAGAACTCCTGCAGCAAAAGCTTCAAAGGAAAATACAAGCTGGTTACAGGCCATAGAGGACCTTAAGAAGCAGATAAGAGAAGTGGAGGAAAAATTTGGAAGAGAAATGAGAACAATGCAAGAAAATTATGAAATGGGAGTCAACAGCCTGACTGAAGAAAATAAGACCTTAAAAAACAGACTGACTCAAATGGCAAAGGAGGCTCAGAAAGGCAATGAGGAGAAGAATGCCTTAAAAAGTCGAATTTGCCAGATGGAAAAAGAATCTCAAAAGCTCACTGAGGAGAATCATTGCTTCAGAATTAGATTGGAGCAAATGGAAGCTAATGACTTTATGGGAAATCAAGATGCTGTTAAACAGATCCAAACAAATGAAAAAATAGAAGGCAATGTGAAATATCTCATGGGAAAAACCACTGACCTGGAAAATAGATCCAGGAGAGATAATTTAAAAATTATTGGACTGCCTGAGAGCCATGACCAAAGTAAGAGCCTGGAAAGCATCCTCCAGGAAGTTCTCACAGAAAACTGCCCTGATGTTTTAGAACGAGAGGGCAAAATAGAGGTTGAAAGAATCCACAGATCACCTCCTGAAAAAGATCCCAAAAAGAAAACTCCTAGGAATATTATAGCCAGGTTCCAGAATTCCCAGATTAAGGAGAGAATATTACAAGCAGCCAGGAAGAAACAATTTGAATATTGTAGAAACACAATCAGGATAACCCAGGATCTGGCAGCTTCTACACTGAGGGATCGAAGGGCCTGGAATGTGATATTCCGGAGGTCAAGGGAGCTGGGATTAAAACCAAGAGTCACCTACCCAGCAAAACTGAGTATCCTGTTTCAGGGGAAAATATGGTCATTCAGTGGAATACAGAACTTTCAAGCATTCTTGCTGAAAAAACCAGAGCTGAATAGAAAATTTGACATTCAGATACAAGAAACAAGAGAAGCATGAGAAGGTAAACAGGGAAAAGAAATCATAAGGAACTTATCAAAGTTGAACTATTTTTTTTTTTTTAAGCAATTGGGGTTGAGTGGCTTGCTCGGGGTTGCACGGCCGGTTGTTGTTTCTGGGTGTGGTGCTGGGTGTCTGGGCCCGGATTTGATCCGGGTCGTCCCGGCACTGAGACCGGTGCTCTTGCTTGCTGAGCCACTTTGCCAAAGTTGAACTATTAACATTCCTACATGGAAAAACAATAATTGTAACTTTTGAAACTTTTCTCAGTAGTTGAAGGGATTAGAAATATATATATATATATATATGTCTTTATATGAGGTTATGCAGGCATATGAATACATATGTGAATGTGTGTATATATGTTTACAGGTATACATAGATAGAGGGCACGGGACCAATTTAACAGGAAGGGATGATACTTAAAAGGTGAAATTAAGAGGTGAGAGGGATGTAATGAGAGGAGATGGGGAGAGACAGAGTGGGGCAACTATCTCATACAGAAGAGGCAAGGGAAAATGGTTACAATGGAGGGGAAGAATAGGAAGGCAAAAGGGAATGGGTCAACCTTATTCCTATTGAATCTGGCTTGAGGAGGGAGGGAAATACACACTAAATAGGGGATCTCACCCTCCAGGAGAATGGGGGGGGAGAGGATGTGAGAGGGGATGATGGAAGGGAGGGCAGGCTGGGGGGGGAGGGAAGTTGGAAGCACCCACTTTTGAGAAGGGACAGGATCAAAGTAGAGAATAGAACAAGTGGGATGTGGGATAGGAGGGAGGGAAATATAGTCAGTCTTTTACAATATATCTGCTATGTTATTGTTTTGCATTAGCTACACATGTACAACCTATACTGAACTGCTTATCTTCCCAGTAAGGGTGGGTGATAAGGGAGGAAGGGAATGAATCTGGAATTCAAAGTTTTAAAATCAAATGTTTAAATATATATATACTATTATCAATATTGTTTTACATGTAATTGGGAAATATAGAGATCCACCATGCCCTACTGGAAAAGTTGAAATGGGTATGGGAGAAAATATGGGAGAGAGCAGATCAGAGGTGGGGATATCCTGTGGGACTGCTTTTTTGGGGGGATGGGTGGGGGGAAAACGGGGAGAAAATTTGTAACTCAAAATCTGGCGGAAATGAACGATGTAAATCAGAAGTTAATAAAGCATTAAAAAAAAAGAACAATTAGAAAGCATTTCCAGGCATTTTGTCTTTGTTCAATCATATATATGGAGTATTGTGAAGCATTAATGTGGGAAGGACAGAATGGGATTTGAAATTATTCCATGAAAGGATATATGAATGAAACTGGGATATTTAACCTGGAGAAAAAAGATAACCTAATGAGAAAATAATTAGAGGGCTTTTGGAAGTTAATTTAGAAATGAAAGTCTTTCGGAAGAGTCCTTAGTTTGTACTTAATCCCAGAAAACAGAACTAGGAACAGTAGTTTGGCACTGCAGGGAGGCAGATTTGGACTTGATATAAGAAAATATTTCCTAATAATTATGTCAGACCAAAAATGGAATGGCTTTTCTCAGGGAGGTAACCAATTCTATACGCTGAGGGATCTTGAAGCAGAAGTTATATGATTCCTTGTTTAGGAAGCTGTGGAATGAATTCACATTCAGGCATTTCTTGGAATAGATGGCATTCTGCATCCCTCCCATTCCCTTTTGTTACAGGATATTGTGGGAATTTGAGGTCATAGGATGATTTGAAGCATCTTGGTGACTACTAGGAAAAGCATTGAGAATGACGAGGGAAACAAAGTCAAGTGGGGGAAAAAAAGCACCATCAGGTGTTTGCTAAGTTTGACTGTTGTATAGTTGCAAAAGGAAATAGATCTTTATATTAAATAGAGTGGAGGATAAGATGTGAATGGTAGAATTGACAGCAGCATTGAGTCGGGACATTTGTGGTTAATTACTGCTCTTCTCAGGTACTTAAAGTTACTCAATCTTCCCTGTGCATCTGTAATATTGCCCAAGAGTAGGATAATGACAAAGAAGACTACTGTCTGTTTCACAGCTCAATCATTATGTGTGGTGGACAGGTTTAGTGGGTGATCTTTCTAACACAAATGACACCCTTGACAGTAAGCCAGTGGCACTCAGAGTTTAATGATGTCGGGATCCTGGAGCCATGCCTGTATAACTTCCCAGCGATAACTACCATGTGTTCATTCATGTAACACAGCGTCTCTAGGTTGTTTTGGGGATGTTTTAAGCTTCCCGAGTGACTTTTTCAGAACAGTGGTTACACGGTCATTTTCGCTCTGTATGGTGGTATTAGAGTGTTGTCATAGATCGAATTTTCTGAAAGGAAAGGATAAGAAAAATTCATTCCTGACAAATAAATGGTTCTGAATGACATCAATCCAATTAGCAGCTTTCTAAACAGACCTTGAAATGAAATGAATGCATTCAGCATAACCAAAGAGAGAGAGAGTGCTGTTAAGTTGATGAATTACACCATTGTGTTTTTCTGCATAATTATTTTGGCAAGAGTATATCAAGTTTCTTGATGAGGACTTGCAAGTGTCACTGAAGCAAGTATTTCTAAGGAGGGAAAAAAGTATTTGAAAACACATTATATCTTAAAGAAGCAACTGAGTTGGGGTATTGTACCAAATCCATCAAAACTCACCTTCCTTCTTAGGGGCTACTTAAATCAATCACCACACACAGACATCTACCCACATGCAAAAATACACACAACACAGAGAGAGAGAGACAGAGACAGAGAAAGATAGAGAGAGACACAAAGAGAGAGACACACACAGAGAGAAGAGAGAGACAGAGACAGAGACAGATAGAGAAAATGCTATGGTGTGACTTTTTAAGTTTAGACAATTACTCTGGCTGTTTAAGTACAATACAGGCACACTCAGCAACACAAACAAGTAGTCCTAAAACATACTACTACATGTGAAGACTTTTATAACTCTGGAATTGGCCCATTGGACAAGACAAGGTGGCATTTAATTGTCTATCCTCTCTAATGCAACGTGGGGATGTAAATATAATCTGGGGAAGAAAGAGATGTGTGTGATTCATGTTACTATCTTGGATATTTTAGGTGACTTTTCCACGACCACAAAGGATGTTCACTACTCAACTTTGAAATTTCCCTCTCTAAGGCTCTTAGTGGTTTCTTAACTGATAAATCCATTAACCTGTTATTCTCATGTCTCACCCTTTTTGACTTCTTAAGACTATGACAATTTTCAATATGTCAGTATATGACACCTTTGATGACCCCTTCCTCCAATTACTCTTTCCTCTTTGGATTATTGTGATACTGGATAACGAGAAGAATTACAATTCTTTTTCACCTTCTTTGGTCACCATTTCCACTTCTCTCACCATTCTTTCTCAATTTCCTTCACTGGACTACCATCTGTTTTTTAAAAATTATTTGTTTTTTTTTATAGAATAAAACAAGCATTCCCATAACATAATATAATAAAAAAGATGATTGCACATGAAACTCCAAATCTGTTATGTATAACTTGCTATTCCTTTTTTTTTTTTTGCTTTTTGGAGGGCAATTGGGGTTAAGTGACTTGCCCAAAGTCACATGGCTAGTTTTGTGTGTGTGTGTGTGTGTGTGTGTGTGTGTGTGTGTTAAGTGCCTGAGGCCGAATTTGAACTCAGGTCCTCCTGACTCCAGGCCCGGTGGTCTATTCACTGCACCATCGAGCTGCCCCATTACTATTCCTTTTAAATAGATGATAAAGTGGGGGCAGCTAGGTGGTGCAATGGACAGAGCACCAGCCCTAGAGTTAGGAGAACCAGTGCTCAAATCTGGTCTCAGACACTTGACACTTACTAGCTGTGTGACCCTGGGCAAGTCACTTAACCTGGAATACCTTGCAAAAAACAATTATATAATAAAGTTATCATGTAAATTTCTTTTTTTCTTTGCTCTCCAGACTCTCCCTTGAGATGGATTTTAGACACAAATGTATGTATTATATAAAATTATTCTATACATCTATTTATCAGTTCTTTGTGTGTTTTTTGTTCCCTAAGGTTTATGATGGTAATCCCTAAGGCTCTATTCTGGGACTTTTTATCCTTTCCATTCCATCCCCTTTCTTTTCTCTCTTTATATACTATCTTAATGATCTTATCTGTACCTTCCAATTAAATTATCTTAATGAACATTATTTCCAAATCTATATATTCAGCTCTAATTTCTTTCATAACTCTACTACATCACCAGCTACTTTGGGGGCTTCTCCATCAGGACATATCATAAATATTTCCAACTCAACATACCACAGATACAACTTATTTTCTTACTTCAATCCATCCTTCCTTCAGATTTCAATATTTATGTTAAGGGCTGTTGTGAGTGCAAAATAAGTTATTTGTAAGTGCTACATAAATCTTAAAGCTCTATATAAATGCTAGCTATTCTTCTTCTTCTTATTAGCATTATTTTTTATTATTTCTAGTAATATATCTGCTTGTTTTCACTGGACAAAATCTTCATAATTAGAGCACCAAGAATCAAGTTTATGTTTATATATGGTCTAAATACTCTGTTATTCTGAGTTCCATCTGTCGCCTTTTACTCTATTTCAATGTATTGGAAGAAGTAGAAAGGGACTGAGCAGAATTGAGGGCCACTTAGTATATGTCCATAGGTCATCAGGGTTATTATAGGTAATCAAAATTCATCAAGTGGTTAGATGCATTAGTGAGACATATCTCTGTTTAAAACCTTTGGAAATAAATGTAATTGGTTGCTGAGACCCAGTTCTCCCCCCATGATGAAACCTACCAGAGCTTGTAAATACTGTTGATCTCAGAAAGTATACATGTGAAATTCATTTTCAACTACACAGGGTGAAGACCCAATATGTCCAGAATCCCTCTACAAAGTCTCTTAAATAATCTGTTTGTTTATTGTTCTCCCAATTACAGTATCTGCCTCCCTAGTATCCTGAGTGCTAACTCAATACAGATTCTTTAAATTCTTGGAAAAACTTAGACATGCAGAAGGAAAAAAGTTAGGGTGTTTTTTTGTTTTGCCTATATCTTGTTCTATTTAAAAGTACTCTATTTCAACTTTATCTTAAGATGCTAAGCAGAAAACTTTCCTTAGAGATTTTCATCCATATCTATGACATTTCATCTATTTGTAAAAAAAAAAATGCTGGTAAGTAAGATATAGTGGGTGTCAAGACCAATGAGTTTATTTTATGCTAAAATGCATAATTTAATGGTCTTCCTTATTAAAGGTGATTTACACAGTTAAATGTTCAGACCATGGTTCACTATTTGGTGTTTTTCTCAGCATGCAGCCATATAATTCAACTCTGTAAGCAAATTGAAGAGGATCCTCAAAGCCAGAGGAGAAATGAAAGTGGATTAAATAAGACCCTAGTATGTTGGCATGGAGGCTGTAATATGTAGTAAGGATGATTCTTCTGAGGATATATCCTTGACTTATGAGGTCCTAGGTTCAAATCCCACTATTGATGATAATCTTGTGACCTTGTCAGATCACTTAACCTCTTTGATCCTCAGTCTCCTCATACATAAAATGGGGAAACTAGAATAGATGGCATCTGAGGTCTCTTCCAATTCTAAATTTTTGTTCCTATGATTACTTCTATCAAAAGGAGAAAATATCAGCTAGAGAATAATTGACTTTTTTAAAAAGTGGATTAAATTTGCAGTTTTGTTTTAGTATAACTTTTCAAAAAACATGATATATTAGCTTTTGGGTTGCACAACTGAAAAAGAACTAGGAATCTGGAGAGAGGTCCAGTGAAAAGCTCCAAATATGATATTACTATGTCATAGATTGTCATAAATGAAGACCTACAAAGAGGAAGTGTGAGAGTGCATTGAAGAATTTCTCTCACTTTTGCTAGTCATTGTCCTTATTATCTTTAAGCATAGGTATCCCTTAAGGTTCTGTCCTGGATCACCTTCTTCCTCTGCATTCTCTTCTTTAATGAGCTCATCAGTTCCTATGGACTCAGTTACCATCTTTATCAAGGTGAGACCCAAATATACATATATCCAGACCTAATTTCTCCCATGAACTCCAGTTCCCTTTTGCCAAATTCCTATTAGATGTCTCCACCTGGGTGTCACATAAATGCCTTCAACTAAATATGTTCAGTATGAAAGACATTACATTTTGCCTCAAAGCCTTCTGTTCCCCAAACTTTCCTATTTCTGTTCAGTATAGGCTGTTATAAGCTGAGTGCCTCATAATCGATGTTTTTGAATTGTGGTGCTGCAGAAGACTTTTAAGAGTTCCTTGGATGGCAAGGAGATCAAATCAATCAATACCTAAAGATATTAACTCTGACTATTCATCTTAAGGACAGATACTGAAACTTAAGCTTAAACACTTTGGCCACATAATGAGAAGACAGGAGTTGTTGGAAAAGACTATAATGCTGGGAAACATCGAAGGCAAAATAGGAAGAACACAGAAGATGAGATAGATAATGATAGTGTCATGGAAGCAATGAACATGAGCTTAGACAAATTTGGGGAGATAGTGGAGGACAGAAGGGCCTTGGGTACTATAGTATATAGAGTCATGAAGGGTCAGAGACAATGGAATTACTGAACAACAACAATGATAAATAGGCTGTTATAAAATTTAGGATGATTTGTCTAGAGTTTCACCTTTCTCCTGACTCTTGGCCATATCCAGAAGGCCATATGGAGGTATGTGATAGTAATGGCATTTAAAGATTCCCCCTGTATTGGCTTGGTTTTCAAATTGATTGTATTAAAACCCAGAGCTTGTTAATCCCACCTGTGGGATGGACTTGCTGATGTGAAAAGAAAGTCCTGAACTGGGAGGAGCTGGTGACGTAGATTTGGAGAGACACAAGAGAGAGGCAGAAGACCTTTTTTTTTGGAAGCAGCACCTCGTGGAGGCAGAGAGAGACTGATGGAATTGCTGGGGGCCACTTTGAATTGCCCTGGACTTTTGAGACCTGCCCCCTGAGCTGCCAAGGACTGAGGAGACAAGGCTGTTTTGCTGGTACTTTGTCTGTCTGTTTTGATGTTGTTTTGCCAGATTTGTCCACTGGTGAAAGACAGTCCTGTTGAAGAAGTCCTGGAACCTGGCTGTTCACTAAGAAGCCCTGAGACTGTCCTGCAGACAGAGAGTGAATACTGTCCACTGGTGAAGGACAGTGCTGTTGTTGCAGGGGTCTGGAGGCTGTGCTGCAGACAGAATGAATACTGTCCACTGGTGAAGGACAGTGCTGTTGTTGCAGGGGTCTGGAGACTTTCCTGCAGACAGAATGAATACTGTCCACTGGTGAAGGACAGTGCTGTTGTTGGAGGGGTCTGGGAACCTTTCTGTTGGTTCAGAAGCCCTGAAGAAGGATTTTCTTGTTGTATGTTTACAGGAATCCTGGGAGAGGGCTTTGCTAATGTTTTCAGGGGTTCTAGGACTGTTCTACAGACAGAGGATGAATTAATGAAGGGACTGGCAACGTATCTTGTGGCCTTGCTAAGCCTTGTCTCCCCAGGAACTAAGATTCCTGAGAACTTGCCTCGTGTCAAGATGAAGAAAAGACCTCCATTTGGGTATTAAGTGCTGAGCTTAAACTTTATGTAACTCTGGGGTAGATTCAATTGTGATCTAGGGGTGGGGAACTTTTGACCTTTTTGTGTTCTATGGTTGAGCAAATGAATGTATTTTACTTATGTTTGGAAACTAATCTCCATTTGAGAAGAGGGGCTTTGTGGTGGACTTAATGAAGGTACAGCCTAGGGGTGGAGAGGTATTTAGAACCAGGACTTTGTAATTGATTGAATGATTGGAAGGTCCTGGGGTGGGGTAGTACTTGGAGATTATTTTAATCATCCTTAGTAAATGCTGTATTTTGAATGATGTCATGTTTTGACCTTCTCTGTTCTTGGTTTGTCACTGAATCAAATGGAGAGCACCTATGCTGGTATTCTGAACCTTGGGAAGTTGCCTTTCTGTTGGCTCTTCTGATTTTTACATGTTACATTTAGAGAGGTTATTCATTTTGGATGGTTGGTCACCCCTTAAATTGAAATGCATTATTTAGTTGAGTGGTTGCCTTTCCTTGGCATTACAGTACAAGGTAAAACCCATTATCAAAATACAGACAGCGTTCGAGGTTTGGATGTAAGCAATGCCAGTTCTCTAGGCAATAATGAGACAAGGGAGAGTAAGTATAGGGGGTTTAAAATTCACCAGGTTCTAGGATGACTAAATATTTTGTCTATTCAAGTCATTCCTTAGGTAATTTATTAGACTAGACAAAGCTATACCAACTCATGATTATATTTAGTTCAAGTTCATATGTGTATGTGTGTGTTTGTGTGTGTGTGTGTGTGTGTAATATGTGTGTGTGTACATTTCCAGACCTAATCTCTCCCATGAACTCCAGTTCCCTTTTGTCAACTGCTTTTACAGTCTTTTCCTGTAATCCACAACCTGCCACCAGGGCTCCAAAATTCCTGGGTTTCCCTAGTTTTAGCCTCTGTGATCCCTGAATCTTCCCATCAAGATGAGAAAAAATTATATACTTTTCATCATCCTCTTAACCAATAAGTGACTAATTATTTTATAAAATATGGTGACCAGTTATTGTCCATCTCTAGTGAAAAGAACAATCCGGCTTTAAGTCTGATCAGACAGATTTAGATTAAATTCCCTCTCTGTCATTCCCTGAATCCTCCCCTCTATGAAACAGAAAGAGAAAATGTTAGCTTCTCTAATGCTTTGTTTTTTGTTGTAGATCTCTAGCCTGGTTTATTAGAATTAGATTTTCCAGTAAGCCTTGCTTCTGTGATAGCCAACAAACTGAAGTTTAATATTTAACAGAACAATTTCATGGGAAAATAGCAAATATTACGACTTTATTTCTTATATAGGTGATTAGCAAAAAAAAGTGATAAATTTTGATTCTTAAAAATATATTGGGATAAGAAGATTAACTGTTTAGGGGGAAATAGTGCTTAAATTCAGGATAAACACTCATTCAACAGAATTTCCTGAACTTAAGAGCTGTTTCCTGAAATGAGTCACCAAGGGATATACTGTTATCTTTAGTGTGTAAGATGGTATTTTCAGGACTCTCTAGTCCTGGTGTTCATCCAAGTAGAATCAGCTGCCCTGTCAACCAGTAATCCATATTAGATTGATAATCACTAAGTGCCATGAACTTGAATTTTCTCTCCAAAACTCCTAGAATTGCCCTGATAGTTTGAAACAGTGAATCATGCTGTCGGTTCTACAGTGTTGAAGATGGGTTTGCATTCTTTCTGAAAGAAACCTCAGAAGTCAAATCCAATCCCCTAATTTTTAGGTGAGGAAACTGAGGTTCACAGAGGTTAATTGGCCTGCCCGTCCACACAGGTACTAAGCATCTGCACACATGTATAAAATGGCATATATGATTCATGGCTGTATAAAATAGTCCTTCCTTTGATTTTTTTTAAGCAATTGGGGTTGAGTAACTTGCTCAACGTTACATGGCCAGTTATTTTGTGTGGGTGCCAAGTATCTGAGGCTGGAACCGATCCCGGGTCTCCTGACACCAGGTCCCGCGCTCTTACTCATTGCGCCACCTGGCAGCCCCCCTTCCTTTGATATAAGAAGGGTTTATGGGTTGATCAGCTGCCAAATGTTGGTATTGTGCTCTCTTTGAGGAGAGCCCAGTGCTAGCTGCTAATCTGCCTCTTGTTTATTTTGCAGGAGAGAGGCTTCTAGGATGTTAGAAATAGTCACCATGTTTTTAGCTGCTAGACTCTTTCTACTGCTAAAGAATCATTTGACGTTGTGATATCCAAAACCTTTTAGAAAAAAAGATTGGCAGCTGCATAGAGGACTAAAATTGTTATAATGAAAGATTGAGTTATATGTCAAGGGAAGGAAGTTGGAGGCCAGGGTCATATTTGAGTTCACTGGCAATATTAAGGACTAGTAGAATGAAATCTATACTTAGTATATGGCCCTGAGAGGATAGAACTGATTTTAAGATAATCTAATAGGTGAAGGGTAGAATTGCATTTTATATTATGAAGTTATACTGATGCGGAGGAATCCAGGAATTGCTTGCTCACAGGAAGCAAAGTGCACATAACAAACTTCCCTCCTGCCACCACTCCCAAGAGAATAAATGTGTTCTACAAAGGTAAAAACAAAAGTTAAAAGGCCAAGCAAGTCTGTTAGCTCCTCCCTTTTGGAACCCTCAATATTCGTGCTTCTCCCGTTATACTCCATCCTCTTGGATCCCAGAAACCCATCAGTGGGAAATAGTCTGCAAATTAGCCTGGGGGGATTCCCCTTATCATCTCTACATTTAGAAAAAGCAACGATTTTTTTAAAGATAAAGAATATAAAAAGGAGAGCCAGCAATCAGAGAAGGGAAGTACAGTGTAGAGAGAACATTTGGGCCAAGATGGAAGAAGGCAGAAGCAAACAGGATATTTTGATAAGAATATATTACAGACCACCTGCACATGAAAAGGGAAAAAGGAAGAATTTTTAAAAAAGATATGTGGTAGGGAACACAATATAATAGCATGGGAGACTGATATTTCAGACATCTGTAGGCACTTTTTCTTTGCCAAAAACAGAACAGTTAATCATTTCTCCATTTGCTTTCCTGGTAATTTCATAATATGAGTGGTAAAGAAAGAAGTGAGGAAGGTTCTTTCTATACCTGACTTTTTCCAACAAAAAATAAGAGATTAAAGAAGGGGGGAAAATGACCCTTTTGTGGTAAGTGACCAGTCTATTTTACATAGATTTCATTTTTCCTGTGTGGCTCTGGGAAATTAATTTAACCTCTCTGTGCCTCAGTTTCCTCATCCATAAAATGGGGTTTAGAATATCAGAGGTGTTGCAAAAGTCATATGTTTATATATATATATATTCAAATTTTAGAAATTTAGCCTGGAAAAGAGAAGACTAAGTGGAAGTGATAGCTGTACTCTAATATTTGATACATGTTTCTGTGGAAGAATAATTAGACTTATTTTTCCTTTGCCACAGTATGGTAAAACTTGGAGAATTGAATGGGAATTACATAGATGTAGTTTAGTACCTGATAAAAGGAAAACTTTTCTAATGCTTCCAGCTATTCCAAAGTGGAATTGACAACCTAATGGTTAAGTGGGTTCTCTCTCACCAGAAGTCTTCAAGAAATAATTGGATATCCACTGGTTGGATACATTGCAGAAATGATTCTGGTTTTGAGCTTTTTTTCTAAATGTTAGATTCTATGATTTTATGGAATACTTATAAAAATCTTTATGATTCTGTAAGTTTTACTGTTTCAAAAGAATGCTTCCTTTGACAAGGAAGAGGGCAACTTTCAAGAGCATTTGGCTAAGAATGTTTGTGTCATGGAAGGATTTTACATTTAGAATTCTGGTAACTTTGCAACCTTTAGAAATTTATATTTAAACCATTAATTAGTCTTATTTCAAGGCTTTTAGGCACAAAATTTCCTTCCTCCATTATTAAATAAAAAAGGGGATAAAGAGAGAAAGTCCTGAATTAAAGAAACATTTCTTTATGTCTTGACCAAAAAATAATTATCCAGAGCTAAAATGTTTTGTGTCTGTCCACAGCAATAAAGTTTCACATCCCAGTAATGAAGACTAAGGGCTCTGGGCAGCCTTCAACCTTCACCACATTTTCATGCATTCAGCTCACAGACACAGTTTTTCTTTGGACTGGAAATTTTCTGGACTTGCTTCCAGCCTAAAGGTAAATTCTTCTGGAACATGTGAATGAGAGCAAATGCATGGATGGAAAATCATTTTTCCATTTAAACCACAACTCAAGGTTATTTTTGTATTTGGCCACTTTGAAGAGCTAGCTTGACGTTTCTGTGTGTATAGTTTCTAGTAAGGAGAAGACTAATGGCAAATGGAGTCAGGGAAACCTACATACCTCAATTGAAAGATAAGCAATTGAATGATGGGGTTGGAACACCCATAAGCAGCAGTTTCGTGATGTTGGTTCTCTGATTTGTATGGAGCTGTGGGTTTCCCTTTTGTATGTCTCTGTAGAGTTAGCTCATTACTGACAAGCATAGCTTCCTTTCTTGCCTTCTCCTTGGCTCAGTTTGCCTTTCTTAAGAAAAATGTGTGCAATTCAGTTTTAGTAGTGGCACTGTGAGTTTAAATCCAAATATAAATCAGAAACGTCTTTTTTGTTCCACTTGCCTTTTCTCACCAACTTGTGTAAGGAATGTTTTCCCCTTCTCTTTTTGCACATAATGCTTTACATTAAAAAAATTATTAAAGGGCAAAATGTATCATATAAAATTATTTCTTAAACACCATAATCTGTATGTATATCATATGAAGGAAACAGCTTTGCATTTCAGTGCATTAGTGTTATATTATCTGCAAAATATAAAGAATACTGAAATTACAGGCATGGGTTTCAATTTCTGCTTTCAACTTCCCAAGCATGAATCAATTGTTCTCCACCCTGCTGTTTTAACTGGCCTAATTAGTGAGGTACTCAAGTATCCCCACCCACCCAACTCCCCTTGACATCTTTTGTTTTAGAAATTTTGAACAAATGAACACTATTGGGGCAGCTAGGTTGCTCAATGAATAGAACACCAGCCCTGGAGTCAGGAGGACCTGCGTTCAAATCTGGCCTCAGACACTTAACACAAAAACTAGCTGTGTGACCTTGGACAAGTCACTTAACCCCAATTGCCCTCCAAAAAGCAAAAAATTAAAAAAAATTAAAAATGAACACTATTATTCCTGGAAAGGGTTTGTCAAGCAATTAATACAGACTCCAAATACTTGTCCAGTGATTTCCAAGATCACACTACTCTTTCCAATATCATGTGACCATATGTTGCCTTGCATTGATTCCATATGAGTCTCTTTGCTCCCTTATAACTTTCACCTCTTAGAATTTCTCACTTTTTATAAGGCTTTTCTCAGAAACTACTATCTGTAAGAGTCCTTTTGCAAACCACCCATCTTCTAGAGGATTATAAGGTATCAATTCTGTGTATATATATATATATATATATACATATATACATATATTGCATGCAACCCTATTTATTTACATGTAGTTTCATTTGTATTTTAATATAATTATTATTTATTTTGTTAAAAATTCTCAATTATAAGTAAAAAATTTAAAAATCTTTTTTTTTTTAATTTTGAGTTCCAAATTCTTTTCTTTCTTCCCACCATTCTCCATTCTTTGGGAAGGGAAGCCATTTGATATCTATTCTACATATGAATTCAAATGAATGAAAATTCCTTATTAGACAAGTTGCAAAAGAGAATACAGACAAAAATCAAGAAAAATAAAGAAAGTAAAACAAAAACAAAAACAACCTATGCTTGAATCTGCATTCAGACTTCATCATTTCTCTCTATGGAGGTAAATAGCATTTTTCATCATAGGCCCTTTGGAGTTTTTTTTGATCATTGTTTGATCAGAATAGCAATACTTTATAGCTGGTCATCTTTACAATATTTATGTTACTGTATACAATGATCTCCTGGTTCTGTTCACTTCCCTTTGCATCAGTTCATAAAGGTCTTCCCAGGGCTTCCAGAAAACATTTTGCTTATCATTTCTTAAAACACCACAGTATTCTGTCATAATTATATAACATAACTTGTTCAGTCATTCCTCAATTGATGGGCATCCCCTCAATTTACAATTCTTTGCCACCACAAAAAGAGCTTCTACAAATATTCTTGTACATTAAAAAAAATCTTTCGGGACACAGATCTAGTAGTGGTATTGCTAGGTCAAAAGGTATGCATGGTTTGGTTGTCCTTTGGGCATGGTTCCAAATTGTTCTCCAGAATGGTTGGACAGTTCCCACAATAGTGTTTTAGTGTCCCAATTTTTCCATATCCCCTCTAATATTTGCCATTTTTCTTTCTGTCAGGTTAGCCAACATGATTGGTACAAGATGATATATCGCTGCTGTTTTAATTTGCATTTCTCTAATCAGTAGTTTTTTGTTGTTGTTGTTGTTGTTTTTTGCTTTTTGGAGGGCAATTGGGGTTAAGTAACTTGCCCAAGGTTACATGGCTAGTTATTTTGTGTGGGTGTTAACTGTCTGAGGCTGGAACCGAACTCAGGTCCTCCTGACTCCAGGGCCAGCGCTTTACTCACTGCGCCACCTAGCCGCCCCTAAATCAGTAGTTATTTAGAGCATTTTTATATGATTATTGATAGCTTTGATTTCTTCTCCTGAAAACTACCTGTTCATATCCTTTGACCATTTGTCAACAGGAGAATGGCTCCTGTTTTTATGAATTTGGTTCAGTTTCCTTTATATCTGAGAAATAAGGAGAAAAACTTGCTGTAATCCCCTCCCCCCACACACACAGTTTCCTGTTTTCCTTATAATTTTGGCAAACTTAGTTTTGTTTGTGTAAAACCTTTTAAAATTTAATTAATTCAGAGTTAATCATCTTATATCCCATAATGCTCTTTATCATTTGGTCACAAATTCTTTTCTCATTCACAGATATTACTAGTTAAATTTTCCATGGTTCCCTCATTTGCTTATGATATCATGGTTTGTGTCTAAATCATGTACCATTTTGTCCTTATCTGGGTATATGGTGTGAGATGCTGGACTATACATAGTTTCTGAAAAACTGCTTTCCAATATTCCCAACAACTTTTGTCAAATAGGAAATTCTTGTCCTCAAAACTTGGATTTTTGGGTTTATCAAACACTAGATTACTATGGTCATTTACTACTATGTATCATGTACTTAATTTATTTCTCTAATTTACCATTCTATTTTTTACTGAGTACCAGATTGTTTTGATGATTACTACTTTGCAATACAATTTGAGATCTGGTACTGCTAAGCCTTCTTTCACATTTTTGTTCATTGATTTTCTTAATATTTTTACCTTTTGTTCTTCCAGATGAATTTTGTTATTATATTTCTAGTTCTATGAAGTATTTTTGGTAGTTTGCTTGGTATGGAACTGAATAAGTAAATTAATATTTGTAGAATTGTCATTTTTATTATATATAGCTCAGTCTACAGATGAAATTAATAAGATGAAGGGAAATGTATTTTGTCATTAAGTTCTTACCTCTGTGCTTTTTTATGTGAAATAATTTTTCACATTTCATTCTACCTTCCCCCTTCTCCCATTGCTTTTTTTGTCACCCCTCAGTTTTATTTATTTTTTAATCATTCCATCACAGTCAACTCACACCCATACCCTCTATCTATCTATCTATCTATCTATCTATCTATCTATATTACTTCTAACTGTTCAAATAGGGATAATTTTTTTAAGTTTTATATTACCATTTTCCCATAAGGAATATAAAATGTAAATTTTAACCTTGTTAAAAACTCTTATGATTTCTCTTTACCTTTTTCTGCTTTTCATGAGTCTTGTATTTGAAAGTCAAATGTTCTATTCAGTTGAGGTCTTCTCCTCAAGAATACTTGAAAGTCTCTTTTTAATCATTAAAAGTCCATTTTTCTTCAGAGAATTATACTCAGTTTTGATGGGTAGGATATTCTTGGTTGTAATCTTAGTTTCTTTGCCTTCCAAAATATCATATTCCAAGGTTTTTGATTCTTTAAGGTGGAAGCTACCAGATCTTGTGTGATCCTAACTGTGGCTCCATGGTATCTGAATTGTTTCTTTCTGGCTTCATGCAATATTTTCTCTTTGATCTAGGAGTTCCAGAAGTTTGCTATAATATTCCTGAAAGTGTTCATTTTGGGATTTCTTTCAAGAGGTAATCTGTGAAACCTTTCAATTTCTATTTTACCCCCTGATTCTAGGACATTAGAGCAGTTTTCCTTGATAATTTCTTGAAATATGGTGTCTAGGTCCTTTTTTAAATCATGGTTTTCAGATAATTTAATAATTTTTAAATGATCTCTTCTTTATCTATTTTCCAAGTCAGCCATTTTTACATTGAGATACTTCATATTTTCTTCTTTTTTTCCATTCTTTTAATTTAATTTTATTGTTTCTTCATTTCTAATCATGTTTGTAGGTTACATTTGCCTAGTTCTAATATTTTTTTTTTGTTTTTGCTTTTTGCAGAGGGGAAGGCAGGGCAATTGGGGTTAAATGACTTGCCCAAGGTCACACAGCTAGTAAGTATTGTGTCTGAGGCTGGATTTGAACTCAGGTCCTCCTGACTCCAGGGCTGGTGCTCTATTCATTGTATCACCTAGTCACCCCCTGATTCTAATTTTTAAGGAATTATTTTCAACAGTGAACTCATGTGCCTTTTTTTTCCATTTGGATAATTCTACTTTTAAAAGATTTCTTTGCCTCAGTGAATTTTTCTACCTCTTTTTCCATCTGACCAATTCTGCTTTTTAAGGATGTCTCTTCTGTGGATATTTGTGCCTATTTTATCATTTGGCTAGTTCTGTTTTTTGAGTTATTTTCTTCAGGGTTTTATTTTTGGTGCTTCTTTTACCAAGCTACTGACTCTTTTTTCATAATTTTCTTGCATCATTCTCATTTCCCAGTTTTTCCTCTAACTCTCATATTTGATTTTTAAAATCATTTTCAAGTTCTCCTAAGAATTATTGTTGAACTTGTGTCCAATTCACATTTTTCTTTGAGGCTTTGCTTGTACCTATGGCATCATTGCCATCTCAGTTTATGTCTAGGTCTTCCCTATATCCATAGTAGCATTTTTGATCAACTTGTTGTTGTTGTTGTTTGCTCATTTCCCCATCCCATTTCTTAATTTTGAACTTTATGTTTAATTTGGACTCTGTTCCAGGTACTGTGGAGGGAGGAATGCTGTCTCAAGCTGCAGGTTTTTTCCCACTGCTATTTTCAGAGCTATTTCTGGAGGTTTGAAATTTTTCATGCTTCCAAGGGGGTGTGATTTGGGGAGAGGTGTGCTAACTCCTTTTCTGGTCTAAGCTCTGGTCATTACCCAGAAAAGGCCTGTAATCCCTGGGGATTGCAATTGATATTTCCCCTCAGGGCCCCTGCTCCCTTGGAACTGAAAATGATACTCTTTTTCAGGGTCTGTTATCCCTTGGGACCAAAAAATATACTTCCCATCAGGGTTTCTGCTTCATTTTGACTCAAAGTACTCTTCTATGCTTGTGATTTATGACTCAAAAGTGGTTATAGCCAAAGGAATTGCTAAAGAGTGCCTGGTCATGTATCCAGTGCTAGTACAGGGGTCCCTGTAATCTCTTTTTGACCAGTTGCCAGGTACCCTTGCTATTTCTGGCTTGAGAGCTTCCAAAGTTGTTCCTTCTTCTCTTATTACCACCTAATCCCACTACTGATGTTGCATCCACACCAGTCTAGGATCAATGTCTAACCCCTCTGGCACCACCTCTAACACAGATCTCTTTTCCCAACCTCCTACATTGTGCTGGGCTGGAATGGTGTCTTACCCTGATCTTTTGTTGGCTCTGCCAATTTGATATGAGGACTTAAAGGATTTTTCAGAGGACGATATTGGGACAGTTCAAGTTAGTGTTTCTCTACTCTGTCACTTGGCCCCACCTTCAGAAGTCCCATGTTCCCTCTTTAGAATGTAAGTTCTTTGATGGAAATGACAACTGTTACCTCTCCTACATCACAACTTTCCCCATCATGGTTTTGATATATTACAAGTCAGTATAATAAATTAAATGGAAATTTTCAGGGAATTTTGCAGAAGCTCCAGAAGACCTGTGAAAACGAAAAAACACAGCAAAAGTTTAGAAACTCAGAAATGCATAAAATATGTATATAATAACATCAATCCCAACTTTATTATAATGTAACATTGATACCCCATAAAAGAAAAAGAAAAAAACAGACTTCTCTAGTATGAAAGGTAGGCCAAAATATTTTATGTGATTTTTCCAGATCGTAGAGGTATCACACCCTTAACTGCCCAAGATGTAGAAGGGATAACTGTATATTTGACTTTGTATCTCAGTTACTTAGTATGATGCCTGGAGTACATCACTTTCTCCTTTTTGGGCCTCAGTTTTGCCATCTAAACATGTGTTGGTTAGATTATAAATAATCTCTAAATGCTAACTCACCTTCCTTTTAAGAAGTTTCTTTCTCCTGATTATAAAAGCCAAAAGATTTTCATAAAAGAAAAATAAACAGGTGGCTAGGTGGTGCAGTGAATAGAGCACCAGTCCTGGCGTCAGGAGGATCTGAGTTTAAATGTGGCCTCAGACACTTAACACTTACTAGCCATGTGACCTTGGGCATGTCACTGAACTCCAATTGCCTTTCTGAAAAGAAAAAAAAAAGAAACATAGTTTGAATCAGAAGGAAAACATTTTAGGAGAAAAATCTTCACATCAAATTTTTCTGATAAAATTCTAATATCCAATTTATTAGAGAAGTTATATAATTAGAATAAGATAATACAGATGTGTTTAGTAAGATATGAACAAGAAATGCTCAAGTGAATAAATACAAGCCACTAATAATCATATGCTTTAATTAATAATTAAAATCTCAAAATCAACCTGAAATTCTATACCATACCTATCAGTTAGACAATGACAACAAATATAAGAAAATATATGGTGTTGGTGGGGTCATGGGGGAATATACATGAGTACACTTTAAAGGAACTGTGAATTGGTTCAAACACTCTGGAAATCCATTTGAAATTATAGCCCAAAAGTCACTAAACTGTGTATAATCTTTGACTCAGTGGGTCTAGCATTAGGGCATGTATTCAAGAGAGGTCAAAGGACTCATGTATAAGAATATTTATAGTAATTTTTTTCTTAAATCAAATTATTGCAAATAAGGTAGGTTTCTATCATTTGCAGAATGATTGAACAAATTGGGGCATATGACTATAATAAAATTTTGTTGTACTGTAAGAACTGCAAAATGTGATGGTTTAAGAGAATAATGAAGTCAACTGTGTGAAATTTGGAGAGTGAAGTGAACAGAAGTAGGAGAATACCTTAAGCAGGGACCACAGTAAAGCAAAGATAAGCAAATCTTAAAGGTCTTGGAACTCTGATCAAAGCAGTGATCCATTGTGATTTTAAATATTGATGAAGAAATATTCTTCCCACTTCCAAGTGATAGATTAGAAGTAAAGAACAAGGCAAGCATTCTCAGATATGACCAAGCTTTGTTTTATTTTTCTGAAGAGAACACTTTTCCTTGGACTAGTAGGTAGTGATAGAAATTTTAAGAAGAACATTAATAAAACATTTTAAAATGTGCAAGAAATAATGGAGAAGAGGTACAGTAAAGGCCACAAATTGAGCAATTTTTTTTTTACAATTTTGCAAAGTTTTCTTTAAAAATAAAATAAAATGATGCAGAAATTCATTGTTTGTCTTTATTTTATTGTGGTCGATATATAAATTGTTTTCATCCTTCCATTCTGTTCTTTAAGACTTGAAAGTTTGTGACTATTGATGACTGTGGAATTCATATTTGTTTTACAGGAACAAAATACATAAAAACGTTTTCTTTCTTTCATCAACAGCATTATAATTCCAAAATCAGATTTTTTTTTTAAAGAAAGGATCAAGGACTTCATTTCAAAGTATCATCTCCATTTCAATTCCTTTTTCTGACTCAAGTATGTCTCATAGAGTTTATCTTGCTCAATGGCATGCAGCATGAATAGATAACTATACTAAACAAATTAGCTGGTTCAAGGATCAATGCATTAAAATGAAATATCAAAGATTATTTGGAAATAGAATAAAATCTGAAGAGGGATCCTTACTAATGAATAGTGGAAAGAATATTCAAGTCTGATCTTCAGAGAAATCATGCTTAATATCAAATGTTCTTTTTTTACTTTTTATGGCAGAACATATTTTTTTGATCTAGGAAAATTAATCTCGTCAGAAGTGACAACTAGATATTATATATCCAATCTCTTGCCATTAGAATCCAATTTTGTCTGAATATCTAAGGATTAAAATTCAAATATTCCTTTTTCTCTATAAGAAACCTCTTTCCATCATCTGATCAGAAGTTCTGACAATATTTTTTCAACAAGGGGAAAATGAATTTTGAAAATTTGTGTAGAACTTAGAAATAAACTATTTTAGATGATAACTGAAATAAGAGATTCCATCAAATTTAGATACAGTGTCAGGCTACTGTTCTAGACATTTCAGTCCAAGAAAACTTCTCTGAAGAGGGGTTTGTGAAAGTAGATGTTATTAAAGCATATTTAAGTGTGCTAAAGCTGTTTCTCCTCTGAAGACATTTGCTCCTCTAGTTTCCTTGTGTGAGATGAAATATGGTTACTGCCCAGGGAAACTGGCTATCTGCTTACTATCTCTATTTGTTCTCTCTCTGTCTCTGACTGTCTGTATGTCTGTCTTTATTCCTCTGTCCTCTCTCTATGTGTCTCCTCTCTCTGTCTCTCTGTCATTTCTATCTCTACATTCATATACACACACACACACACACACACACACACACACACACAAGATAAATAAGAGGTAAATTTTTGAAGTGGGGAAATACACTGCCAGCATTAGGAAAGATTTCATGTTGAAGTTGGGGATTAAACTTAGCCTTAAAGAAGCTAGGCGGACAACTAGGTGGTATAGTGAATAGAGCACCAGCCCTGGAGTCAGGAGGACCTGAATTCAAATTTAACCTCAGACACTTGACACACTAGCTGTGTGACCTTGGGCAAGTTACTTAACCCCAATTGCCTTTCCCTCCCACCTTCAAAAAAAAAAGGAAGCTAGGGATTCTAAGAGATGGAGGTTAGGACAAGATACATGTTAGATGTGGGGGCCAGGTGGTATAAAGGCAGGAGAAGGCTAGGGTTGAATCTGTAGTTCTTGGAATCATTGGTCTACCTGACTTCAAGTTCAGCACCTTAAATTTTATGTTACAGAGCTTATAATAAAATAGAATAATTGTTAAAATAAGTTCATTTAACTACACAAAAGTTTTCAACTTACATAACTGTTACTTAGTTTTCTGCTTCAATTTTCTTTAGACGATTATAACACAGCAAAGATTAGATGTGTGGGATAAATGATAATATATTTTATTCTCAGAGACGTGGGAAAATAATAATTTGAAAATGTTTTGAAAGTATTTTGAAAAAATATTGGTGTTGCAAAACCCCCAAATATAAAGGCCACTTGAGCCAAAATAATTGGCTGGAAAACTCGAAGTAATTTTTGGCAAAATCTCATTTTTGACCCTAAGGAAGTCATGTTAGTCTTGAATTTTCTCCAGAACTGACCACATAATGGAATGTGTAAGCCAAAATGTATTCTGGGAAATTGGGTTGGAGATTAACAAGAAAAGAAATTCAATATGGAGTTCATGATTTCATCAATTAATATTAAAGAGTAAATGAATGAAAGCCAAAGGAATAGAATCTATTTTAATTAGTATCAAAAAGGGTTATTTACAAATGACAAAGCAGGAAACAACTCAGGCACAGAAACAACCCATACAAGACATCTGCACAGATAAGCCTACTAGACACTGGAATAATCAACAATTACTAATGGGTAGAATAACCTTTTTATCTAATCTTGTTATCTAACCTTTACTACACAGGACCATGTTGACTTTATTAAATACCCATAAACATCTAGTATAGCATTATAAAGATCATAAGTGCTTAATAAGTGCTGGTTAAAAACATAAGTGAAATTCATTCAGAACAAGGCATTTCAATAATCTATTTCAGAATTTTAAAAGTTGACTGTAGCTTAAAATAATGGGCCAGTCAAAGGCCTCTGCCTTCCTCTCTTTACAATCTTCTCAACTCTTGGTAGTCAGGCTTCTGACCTCATCATTCATCTAAAACTGGTTTCTACAAAATTGCCAATGATTTCAATTGCCAAATAAAATGGCCTTTTTCAATCCTCATCTTTCTTGACCTCTCTGAAATATTTAACAGTGCAAATAACCTCCTGAGCATTCTTTCATTTTGGGTTTTTGTGACTTGCCTCTCCCCCTTGACCTTACTCCTATCACAGATCACACCTTGCCAAATTCGAACACTAAATTATTCCCACAATCTGTTTCCTTCACTACTAACCATATTCTGCTGAATGGAGCTGGAGAAATCAAGAAACTTATGCTTACTGGAACCACAACAGATTTGTTATCTAATCTCTACTGAGCCTCCAACAAGGCAAACATTCTTTTCCTTTCTAATAGTTTTGTCACCTCACTTTTCACAGAAGCTGTTCCAAACATTTTTACATCTTGTCAAACCTTCCATGATAACCCCCCAACCTCTCAGCTGAAGTCTTCATCTCTTACTTTACAAAAATAAATGAGAACATTCCTCAAGATTTCCCCTTTATCTCCTCCTGGTTTCCCACATACTGGCCAATATAGACTCACTTTCAGAGTCCTGGCCATACTACTTAGGGCAGCTCCATCTCCCAGTGCTTCCATTCTCCCAACTCCATGAAACTTAGTGAAACTTTCCTTTCTCTATTGCTTGGAATCTACTATACATTTTTTGAAGACCAGGGTTTCCTTCAAGTTCCCCTCCAGAACCAACTAAACTAATGTTTTAAATTTCACCTTGAGATGGGACCTTTTGTTTTTCATCCTGCCAGCTTGGCTTTCTTTCTGTTATACTAAAGGAACTAATTTTCAATACACAAATGGATCAACTTTAAATCCCAATTTTTATAGTTGGTATAATACCTCACTTACTGGCTCCTTTTCTGTGTTGAGGTCTACAGCAATCAGCACCCTTTTGCTAACTTTTAATATTTGTCAGACCCATTCTGATCAATATCCAGGGCTTAAACAGGTAGCGATGGCTAAAATAACAGGACTGGTAAGCCATGATATTTTCCTCACCACTCTTCAACCAAATCCACAAGAGGCAACTGCAGCAACACAGAGCTATGACAGCAGTTAGTTTATGTATTTGAAAACTAAGCAATGATAGGGCCTGCCATCTATGAGGTTTTATTGGCAACTAGAGAGAGCCTCCTAGAGTCCCTAAAACTAGTACACGTTATTTATGCACTTCACTCCTTGGAAATTCATATAGATGGAATCAAAATGACTGTTGTGCTATTCCAACCAATGAGAAATGGTTCCTCTTAGATAAAATATGTGTGTGTGTGTGTGTGTGTGTGTGTGTGTGTGTGGTGTCCTTCAGGATTCTACTTAAGGATACTTTAAACATATCTCTTAAAATCTAAATTGTTTTGCATGAATTCTTGAGTCTAGAAGAAACAAGGATCTGTGATAAAATAGCCACCTCTTTCTAAATTCTAAGTCAGAATTTGGCCAGAATATTCCCACTCTTACAAAATAATTTATGGATTGTTTGTCTACACTCATCCAGGATGAATTAGTCACTCAGTCAGTAAGGAAGCATTAAGTGCTTACTCTGTATCAGGCACTGCTCTAGGAATACAAAGAAAAAAAAAAGAAAAGAAAAAATGCAAGGCACTTCCTGTTCTTGAAAAGGTCATAGTTTAATGGAGAGACAATATTAAGACTACATACAAAGATGAAGTAGAAAGGATAAATTGGAGATAATCAATGGAGGGAAGGCACTAATGGGAGTTGGGATAGGTGTTGTTAGAAGATGAGATTTTAGCTGTGACTTGAAGTAAGTCAGGAAGACCAGGAGGTAGAGACAAGGAGGAGGAGATTTCCAGGCACGGGGACAGCCAATGAAAATGCACAGAGTTAAGAGATGGAGCATCTTGTGTAAGGAAGAGGAAAAAAATCAGTGTCACTGAAACAGAATACAGCCTGAGAATAAGTCTATCTTCCTGACAGCTACATGCAGCAGATACTTAATCAATGTTTGTTGAATAAATAGTTGTTGTGGCTACTATCTTACCTACATGTATCCTTCCTCTGGTGGTGGACAAACTTGAGACAAACTTCCCAACACACTTTTTTTTTTTTTTAAGCAACTGGGGTTAAGTAACTTGCTCAAGGTTACACGGCCAGGTATTTCTGGGTGTGGTGCTAAGTATCTGAGACTGGATTCGATCCCCAGGTCATCCCAACACTGGGGATGGTGCTCTTTACTCGCTGAGCTACCTGGCTGCTCCTACCAACACAGTCTCTTAACCCAAGCAATGAAAATAGTTATATGCTGGAGGAGACAAGATCTAGATTGGGAATACTGTATCTGGCTTCCTTCTGCCATCTGCAGAGCTTCATGTAGCCAGGGAGTCACTCACAGTTCTACCATTGGTAAAGAGACAGTAAGAATCTCACTTTCATCTCTTATTCCCCAGAATGCCTTGCCTTCATTGCCTTCCACCCTGAGAGCAAACTTCCCAAACATTTGGTTCTGATTGTGGTGGATTTTGGATACCCTAAAATATTATGAGATCACCATTGTCCAAAAGAGTGTCAGTGTCTTAGAGCGTTTATATTGCCTCAGTGGTGGATAAAATAATCTTTAAAATAGAGCTCTTATTTGTATGGAACAAAATGTTAACATTCTCATGGTGTTTATCCAAAATGATTTCAAAGAGCTTACACTTTATAGTGGGGGACATAAGGGTTAGGAAGGCTGCATGAAAAAAAGATGAAACTTTTTCAAGACCTCTCAGGAACAGTGAGACTTGGAGAAAGAGAAAAGGAGATGGCATTCTTGGCCCGTGAAATGATAAGCAAATGGTCAGAGGTGAGAAAATGAAGGCATTTTTGAAGGCAGAGTTGAAGAAAAATGAGTGACTATAGTAGAGGTGCTGATGTATGGTAAGGAATGGAAGAGGAGACTATGAAAGTGAGTAGGGATGGCAATATAGCAGACCTTGAATGGCAGCATAGGGAGTTTAGATTTTATTCTATGTGTAGGAAGAAAGCTTTCAATCCAGTTTGAGAACCATTTATCAAGCACATATTGTACACCAGTTATTGGAGTTACAATAGTCTAAAGAAAAAGTCTGTGGCCTGTTCTGTCCCAGTGGGAGGGGGAAACAAGTTGTACCCAGATAACTAGAGGAGGGAGGGAAGAGTAGCAACGATGGGGAGTAAGAAAGGATTGATCTTCTGTGGCAACTACAAATGATGTCTATTAGGGGATAGAAGGGATTAGAGTTAGGGAATTCAGTTAGGAATAGAAATAGTTATTTCAAGGAAGAATCTTTTGGGATTGACCATTTATCAGATATGGAAAGGGAATACTTAAGAATGATTCTAATGTTTCAATGATGAATGACAGCATGATTTACACAATAAGGAAATAAAAAGAGAGAAATGATTTTGAGAAAAATAATTGACAGGTTCCATTTTAGATGTGTTGAATTTGAGGAACAGGACAAATGGAACTGTCCAACAAAAAGTCAAAGAAAGGAAATAAGCGAGGGAGCAAAATTAGAAATCGAAATGTGGTTTTCAGTTAGTGCTGTGTAGATGAATGAAGTAATGGAAGGGAATCTCTGAGGGGAAAAACTGAATGGTACTGATTTTGGAAGGTGGAGGTCAGGGTGGGGTTACCACATTCAGAGGATCAGATAAGGAAACAGCCTGGGAAGGATATGAAAATTGATGAGTTCAGAAGATAGGAGAAGAACCAGGACAGTACAATTTCATGGAAGCTAAGAAGGAGAGTGAGGTTGAAGGAGGAAAGATATGAGCTATCTAATTGAGGAGTGGAAAACTGTGGCCTTGACGCCACATGTGGCCCTCTAGGTCTTCAAGTGTGGCCCTTTGACTGAATCTAAACTTCATACAATAAGTCAAAGGGTGGCACTTGAGGACCTAGAGGGTCACCCCTGATGTAATTCTTTGAAAAGGAGAGGTGGAAAGAGGACAAAGAAGAGGCCACTGGAGTTGACTTTTAAGAGCTCCTTGGTGACCTGGTAGAGAGCACTTTCAGTGAAGTGAAAAAAGTGAAGCCCAGATTTGCATGGAGATAAGGAATGTGTGAGTAGTGAGGCTGCAAATGTAAACAGTACCTTTGATAAGTTTGAAGATAAGGAAATCAGTAAAGAGTCATGGGAGTGATATAACTGATTGATAAAAGGATAGAAATGAGAGAATTGTTTATTGTTTAATAACAGGAAAACAGTTAAGTTTGTAAGTAGAGCCAAAGGGAAGGGAAAAGACTAAAGATGAAAGAGAAAGGAAATAGGTTGTATAAAGTCCCCCAAATGGATCAAATCAAGAGTACGTGTGTGTGTGTGTGTGTGTGTGTGTGTGTGGTGGGAGGGGAGGTTGAAAAGAGGGAGAAATATTTCTGATAAATGAGGGAGAAAGGTAAAGTAGGCAAAGGTAACATAAAAGCAGAACCTTAACTAGTTGCGTTGCTCTGGGCAAATAGAGTTGAGGGCAGAAGTGTGTCAATAAGACTCTCAAGTCCAGGTGAAGAAGTAGATATCCTTTATAATGTATGCTTCAGAAAAAACAGTGAACCATTTAGGATGAGAATAGCAAATCAGGGCATAAATATATTACAGAAAGCCAGGGTACTATCATGAGGAGGAAAATGCCCCTGGTATTAGCTTTCATTGATGCCCTGTTGCAAGAAGTCAGTCACCTAGCCCTTGTTATGTGTCTAACTTTAAGTTGCTAAGAAGGTTGTAGTTACAGAAATAATTTCATGTAGATCAGGGGAGCAGAGAGAGCCCATACTAGATTGCTTCGACATAGTCGTTTTTAAAAACATCTTCAAAATTTGCCATGCTCGGTTTCTATTCTTTAAATTTAATGCAAATTCACCTTACTGTGCTTGCCTTGGTAGTGATGTTGGATGTCCTTTGGTTGACAGGTCATGAGGTGATAATAAGCAGGGTCTGCATTTCACTGAATAGATTTATGTGATGTTCTCCTATTTTTATAACTACCTCATGCATATTTAAACTTGGCTTTATCAACATTGTGTCAACCACTCTGGAGACTTCACTTCTGAGGCTTAGGATGTTATTTCCTTTCTTGGTCTGTTTGCTTTTTATAGTAATTTGTGGAGACTGTGGCTAGTTGTCTCTCTCTCTGAGCCATTCTTATGTCCCATTATGAATTGGAGTTGGATTTTTAGACAAGGGATTAAAAGAAACATCATTAAATCAGAGTATTTACTACCAGGGATTTAAAATAGCCACTAGAGAAAGAACTAGTAATAAGCAAAAAGGCAACCATCTTTACTCAATCAAAAGAAAAACATGAAGAGGAAAAGGGGAACCACACATTTCTTCCTTATAGACCTTCATCCCCTCTTCAGAGCATTGGGATTTTCATTACAACAGTCGTAAGCCCGCAAGATGACTTTACAATCTCTGTAATCATCTCAATTCCCCAAGGGAAAAGTTGGAAAAAGCAGAGGCAAAGATGGCTTTGGCTATATTTCGGAAAGAAGGAAAGTGAATATCAAATTGATGAGTTATAAGATAAAATAAAATCTGAGAATAAAGACACATACCACACACATATCCCTGAAGGCTGCAAAGGCAGTGGGAAAGTTATGTCAGGAATTATCATGAAATAAATCATGTTTGTGAAATGAAAAATAAGCTGAGATAGTAGTAACAGCTGAAATTGGAGAGTTTGCTATTTTGCAGAAGGTGTGTAAGAAGAATAGAGCCGGTGGAGTCAATAAGAAAATACAGATTTAGAAGGGTTTTCTTTTGTGTGCTTTCCTGCCTCTCCCTGGCATTTGACAGTCCATTTTGCGCCAAAAGCACAGATTGATTCAGTCTTGATGCACTGATGGTTATCACAATTGCACCTCAGGTAATACAATGCAGAGAGAGACAAACCCAGAGAGCTCCTCTTCTATTCCTACTGACTGGTAGCATAAATGAAATGAAGAGTAAAGCTTCAGCCAGTTAAGTAAGTGGATGCCTTAAATCTTGAAATAAACATTTCATTTCTTCCTCTTGTTGTTATTTTTCAGGGCAAGGAAGGAAGTTTTCAGAATGTTGACATGAAATCATCATGCCAGCATAATTCTGGCTATTTTCTGGGATTTCATGGATGGAAGGGGATTCCAGTAAGTAAACAACTTTGATCAATGCAGAGGATCACCTTTTATGCCACTTATACTTTTAAGATGCTTAAGGTCACTGAGATATCCTCAAGTGATTTGCTTATGGGCACAGACTAGCACAGATAGGGGCAAACCAAAATTTTCTTGCCTCTGAGGTCAGTTCTCTATCCACTAGGCACTCCTGACTACTCAGCTGTTTTAAATCAAATAAAAATCAAGTGGTAGTGGAAAAGCACTAAGAGATGGACTTCCTGTAGGATTTTAAGAACAGGAAGCTAAGTCCCCACTTTTCAAAGCTGGAACTAATGGAGAACCAGCGGGCTCACTGGACAGATGGTGTTTCTGGGGGAAAATTTCCTTCTGACATGTCTTAATTTGATTTTTTCTTTCCTTTTCCTAAAGTGTTTCCACCTGGCATTTTGTAATGTAATTTACGGATCTTGAACATTTGAATAGTTGCATGCAATCTCCTACTAAATAAGAAAGGGCTGAGAATTAGATAACAAAATTTTCCATATGAGCTCTTACAATTTCTGATCTTTTATATCTGAGTGAGGGACTTGCAAAGTCAGATGCCATCATGCCAGACTGCACATTTCTAAAGGTCACAAGCTATATGGTTGAAAGTCTGATAAAAATTTTTTGAATTAAAGAGGGATGATTGCCATGATAAACAAGAAACACCCGTTCTAAATACACAGTATTTTTAGAAATGATTTAATTTTTTAAATTTAAATTTATTTATTTACTTTTAGTTTACAACATTCAGTTCCACAATCCCTTGAGTTCCAAATCTCCCTCCCTCCCCCGCCCATAGTGATATGTAATCAAATATAGGTTCTACAAATACCTTCCTGTTGAATATCAGTCATGTCGTAAAGAAGGATTATAACCAATGGGGTGAACAATGAGAAAGAAGGGAAAAACAAAACAAAACAAAACACAAACAAAAGAGAGCAGGTAGTTTGCTTCAATCCGCATTCAGACTGTAGTTCTTTCTCTGGATGTGAATATCTCTTTCCATCATGAGTCTTTTGGAGTTGTCTTCTAACCTTGCATTGCTGAGAGGGACCCAGTCTAAAGCTGGTCATCACACATACTATGTGTCTGTAATTTTGTGCAGAGTTCTCCTGGTTCTGCTCTCCTCACTCAAAAACAAAAAAAGAAATTATTTTAAAATAGCTTTGAAGAAAAACTTGCCTATCTCGAAAATATTTTCCCTACCATTCTCTCTCTTACTACATTTTATTGACTTCTAGACCTGAAGTGAAACCCCTACATCCAGGGAGAGGGCATTTGTTAGTAGTAATGAATCTGGAGAATTAGTCCATCAGGGGTCCTGCAGGCACTGCTCCAATATTGGGAAATAAGTTGCAGGTCAATTCTTAAGGCACTGCAAACAGAGAAATTAGCATTCTCTAACAGGTGGCCTGAGACCCATCAGCTATGACAAGGTGTCTTTTTTTTTTTTTTAAGCAATCAGGGTTAAGTAACTTGCTCAAGTTTACATGGCCAGTTATTATTTCTGGGTGTGGTGCTGAGTATCTGAGCCCAGATTTGATCCAGGTCATCCTGACACTGGAGCTGGTGCTCTTACTCGCTGAGCCACCTGGCCACCCCTAAGCAATTGGGGGTAAGTAACTTGCTCAAGGTTACACAGCCAGGTATTTCTGGGTGGGTGTTAAGTGTCTGAGCCCAGGATTCGATCTCCAGGTCTTCTCAACACTGGACCCGGTGCTCTTACTTGCTGTGCTACCTGGCCACCCCAACAAGGTTTCTTAACAATATTGTTCACTCATTCATTCAATCAGGAATTATTAAAAACCTACTATGTGGAAAAAAATTTGTAAAGGCCAAAAAAAAAACTATCCCTTGCCTTCAGGGATCTTACATTCTACCTGAGGGTGCAATATCTAGAGAGAACTCAGTACAAAATATGTTCAAATTAGGCAATAAAGGAATTTGGAGGAGAGGAGAGCAATGACTAGGGCTGTGGGGTGGGGGAGTGGGAAGAAAGCCCTAATATAAGAGATAGTACTTGAGCTGAGTTTTAAAGGATGTGAAGGATTTTTAAGAAGCAGGTCAAGAAGGAGATTTGTAGTTCAGCTGGTACAAATACACAAATGCGACCAATAGAATAGAATTCCATGGGGGAAGCTGGTAGGTCAGTTTATCCCCAGAGTAGTATGGGCGGAGGAGAGAGAAAGAGAGAGAGAGACAGAGAGAGAGAAAGAGAGAGAGACAGAGACAGAGAGAGACAGAGAGAGAAAGAGACAGAGAGACAGAGACAGAGAGAGACAGAGACAGAGAGAGAGACAGAGGCAGAGAGACAGAGACAGAGAGAGTGAGTGAGTGTAGCAAGGAGTGTAGAGTGACATCACTCTGGAAAAATGAGTTGGCAACATTGTGAAGGGCTTAAGTGGGGATGTCTTGGTTATATGTTTTTCTCTTGTATAGGCTAGAAATTGGGGAAGGGAAACAAACAATTTATGGTCTCACCAGCTTACAGGATAGTCTGGGGAAATGAGCATTTCTCTCCTTTCCCTGGCAAAAGTGATGCTGAATCCTGGCATAAACAGAATGATTGAAAGAACTAGGCATATTTAACCTAGAGAAGAAAACCCTTAGATTTTGGTACATGCTGGGTATTAAGAATTTGAAGGGTTGGGGTGGCTAGGTGGCAAAGTGAGTAAAGCACCAGTCCCAGAGTCAAGAGGACCTGAGTTTGGTTCTGGCCTCAGACACTTAACACTCACACAAAATAACTAGCCATGTAACCTTGGGCAAGTTACTTAATCTCAATTGCCCTCCAAAAAGCAAAAAAAGAATCTGAAGGTTTGTCATCTGAAGGAAGAATTAGATTTGATCTTCTCCACCCTCATCAGAACAACTAGGAGCCGTGGTAGAAGTTATAAAGTAGCCAACTCAGGCTTGATTTTGGAAACAACAATAAGAATGCCACAGACAAAACTCCCTAAGAAAGATTTGTCCAAAAATAGAATAATCACCCTTGAGATGGAGCGAGTTCCCCTTCTTTGGAGAGCTTTGAGCAGAAGCTGGGTGTCTATGTGAGGTATATGGTTGTAGGGATTGCTTTTGTGTATGAGTTGGACTAGTTGGTCTGACGTACCTTCCACCGTTTTGTGGATTTTTTGTGATTCTGTGATGTAGTGAGTTCTCTCTCTCTCTGGGGTTCATCAAGCAAAAACTAAATGACCACCTGTGGGATGAATTGTGATGGTAATTTTTCTTTAGGTAGCAATTGGACTAAGCATCTATATCCATGTATTTTCTACCTAAAATTCTTTGAAACCCCAGAGGTTTTAACAGACCTTTTTCTTCAAAATTGAAGCATTTGACGTGACTATAAAATGGCAATGTCTGATAGAGAAATATTATCAATTTCCCTTTCTCCAGTAGATAGAAGGTGCCTATTGGGTAGGCCACCAATGGCCTAGTAATATACTAACATGTTTATGTGTATAATGACTTCTCTTTCCAACCATGAGTAGCCCATTAATCTGTTACCAAATGTTGAAATACCTAGCTGGGACACATTTCTTAGTCTCTATCCAGACCCTCCCATTACAGATGAATCTGGTATAAGGTGAAGTGGTTATCATTGACAGGAATTTTGGGTATTAGGGCAGGTTAAACCAAAACTTGATTCATTAGAGTGAAGCAAATATTTCCCAAATTATCATTTCTCAGCTGTGATGTCTAAGGGGACAATTTAGGACAGTTAGATGAGAAGTAGGACAGCATCTGTGCGGGAAGCACTATCCTAACCCCTGCCCCCATGCAAGTTAAATTAGTTTTTCCTAAAAAGGAATTGAAATCATCCTTGATACTTGATTGTCTGAGAGGACTAAAGGCTCATACTAAAATCATCTCCTGCTCACCTAAGTACAAAGAGTCATAAGGATCTCTAGGAATCCTCTGATATTTGACTGGAGAGACACCATGGGAATATTAGGTAAGAAAATTTTGCTCAGCTGAATGAACTTGAGGTATCCTCAGCACATCTCCTCATTGAATGTTCTTCTACTATGACTAAATAAATCTCCTTTTATTAACTGTTAAATAACTTACAAATGTCTCATTTCATTTCAGACAAATACCTGAACTATAAGATTAGCCTAAAACAGAATCCAAGTTAGTAATTCAGGAGGAAGGCAGTGTGTGAAAAGGAAATCCATTCATGGCCAGGAAGGGCATATTGAATTCAACTAGGTGTGGGCAACATGTGGCTTCAAGGCCACATGTGGTCCTCTAGGTTTTTAAGTGCAGCCCTTTGGTTCAATCCAAACTTCACAGAACATATCCTTAACAAATTCTCAATAAAAAGGACTTTGTGAAGTTTGTATTCAGTCAAAAGATCACACTTGAGGACCTAGAGGGCCACATGTGGCCCACCCCTTTTAGCCTATTAAAAGGCCTTACATGGAGATACCATCAGATTGGTCATTGAATAAGAGATTTAGTAATTGTAGAAGTCATTGAGATTCACCTTTAAAAAAGTGAGCCCATATAAAACTGCACATACCCAGTAATGACTGGAACAACTCAATGAGAAGAGCCACCTGAGCTTCCTGAGGAAAGCAATGCCATAGGCCTGCACTTTAGCAATATCAACTTACGGTGTTTGGAGGATGTCGGAGCAGAGAAGAGATCGATACAGGGAAACCCAGTGACACACTTCTAGATCTGTATCCCAAAGAGATCATAAAAATGGGAAGAGGATCTATGTGTACACAAATGTTTATTGCAGCTCTTTTTGTGATGACCAAGAATTGGAAATTGAGGGGATGCCCATCAGTTGGGGAATGACTGAACAGTTGTGGTATATGAATGTAATGGAATACTGTTGTTTCATAAGAAATAATCAGGAGGTGAACTTCAGAAAAACCTGGAAAGACTTATATGAACTGATACTGAGTGAAATTAGCAGAACTAGGAGAACATTGTAAAAGGAAACAGGAACATTGTGCAATGATCAACTTTGATAGACAAAACTCTTCTCAGCATTGCAAGACCACTCCAAAAGACTCATGATGGAAAATGCTATCCACATCCAGAAAAAGAATTATAGAGTCTGAATGCAGATCGAAGCATACTATTTGCTCTCTCTCTTTTTTCTTCTTTGTTATGGTTCCTCCCATTGGTTGTGATTCTTCTTTACAACATGACTAATGTGAGAATATGTTTAATATGAATGGATATGCAAAGCCTATGTTAGATTGCATGCCATCTTGGAGTGGGAGAGGTGAAGGAAGGGGAGAAAATTTGGAACTCAAAATCTTATAGAAACGAATGTTGAAAACTAAAAATTAATTAATTAATATTTTTAGGAAGGAAAAAATGAGCCTATAGAGTTGGCTCAATTGGCTAGCCCTAGTTCACAGTATTAAATAGCACGAGAATTTGAATCAATTTCCTCTGATGCCAAGGTGGGACGGAATAGGAGAGGAAACCCTGCAACTGACCTGGAAACTTTGGGTAGGGCTGGACCAGACTAATATCTCCCAGGAGTGTCTACCTGCTCATGGGATGGGGACCTGCTGCATGAGTTTTTCTGGCGTCTCTGAAGCCTCTGCACCATCAAGGGATGCTTTGGCTAATGAGCTGCCTCATGTCCCAGGCTTCCATGGAGGTGTCCTTCTAGTGGATTTAAAAAGTCCTTCACTTGGCAGAGAAAAAGAACGAATCTAAAGGCATCAGAAATCTTCTCTCTAACAGCAGGATGAAACAGTAAATGCTGGAATGACCCATTAATTTCATGTTTTTGCTGCTAGTGTCCCTTTCCCTTCTAACCTGTGGGATGAGACCAAGTATAGAGTCAAGACATAGGAATCATAGCATAACAACCAGCTAAGGTTTACATGACATTTTAAGGTTTGTAAGACACTATATATAATAGCTCATTTAATTGTCACAGTAACCCTAAGAGGTAGAAGTGATTATTATCCCCATTTTACAGATGAAAACCTGTGGATGAGGAACATACAGTGACTTGCCCAGGGTCTCACAGCCAAGAGATGTCAAACTTTTTTTCTTCCTGACTAAATCTAATGCTTTCTCCCCCTTGTCACCTAGCCTAGATATCTTGATGACTGTCTTTGAAACTGCAGAAATAATAAATTTAAACTTGGAAACACACTTTCCTTCTCTCTTGTTTCTGAGGACATGAGAAATATTGAGTATAATCTTCAGGGAGGCAGATTTTAATTCAATTCAAGGAGTTATTGAGAGGCAGCTTTGTCTAGAGCTTTCTAACTGTGCTATCTTGCTTTCTTGAGCTACTCTCTTCAATTCTGAGTGTCTAGCCCAGTATTCTCTAAACTATATTGATGGTGCACTTCTCTCACTTAAAAATTATTTATTTATAGGTTATATGTATGTATGAATGCATCTATTATACTAATATGTTACATTATGAAAAACAAAAAATAGACATTAAAATAAGTTAAAGGTTAAATAAATATTTTAAAATTGTCTTTTAATTGTATAGAACTAGTTTTGCTTTCACTAAAATATCAAATCTTGTATGAGAGATTTAATGAGAAATAAATATTTTATCATTAAAAAACTGCATATATCTGTCAGAGTAGAATTATAAATATTTTAATTAATTATTCAGTTAAATTGATTTAAGTAGTTACCCAAAATATGAATTCTTTAGTTTCTTGACTGAAAGATGAATAAGATAACAATGCTTATGTTATACAGAATAATCGCTTTGAGACTGTACCTGTGGATTCATTGGCTTGAGAAACTACATGGCACACATTCCCTTTACCCAGGAGGGCCTACATCTTGTCAGGAAGAGAGGTTGGAGAGTTACCTAGACTAGAATGGAGCACTTTATACTTGCCCAGGGTCAGAGAGCCTGTATGTGTCAGGGGTAGGACTTGAAACCTACATCTCTCTGGCCCAAAGGTCAAATCTCTATTTACTATAGTAAACTGACCCTTAGCCTTTTTATGCATAAATGGTGCAATGGATAGATTACTAGGCCCGGAGTCAAGAAGGATCCTCTTTATGACTTCATATCTCACCTCAGACACTTCCTAGCTTTGTGACCCTGGGCAAGTCACTTAACTCTACTTACCTCAGTTTCCTCATCTGTAAAATGAGCGGGAGCAGGAATGACACACCACTCCAGTATCTTTGCTGAGAAAACCCCAAATGGTGTCACAACAACTCAGAGATGACTGGAACAACTCAAAGAGGAGAGCCACTAGAGCTCCCTGAGGAAAGAGATGCCATAGGCCCGCACTTCAGCAATATCAACTTACAGTGTTTGGAGGATGAGTCGGAGGTTTAAAATCTTAAACTTTCTGGTTATTTTAGCCCTCATGTGATAGGAAAAAAAAATAAAAAATAAAACATTTTACCTGGAAAAGCACACTCTACCAGTATATACATATAGATCAACTGGTAAAATCCTTTTCTTTCCTCTGCTTACTCTGGATAATTTGTTCTTAAACCAGTTTCCATTTGTTTGTTGTTGGTGGGTTTTTTTTTGTGTGTGTGTGTGTCTATGTGTGTGTGTTTGTGCCATGGACCCCTTTGGCAGGCAGGCAAGATTTATGGATCCCTTCTCAGAATAATTTTAAATGCATAAAATAAAATACATATGTTTACAAAAATTAGATTGAATACAATTACATATAAACGTATATATATTCAAAACCTATGTGCCCCAGACATCAAACAGATTGCTCCTGCATATTTCAACTTCTTGATTTTCAAGTTTTGAGAAATGATGAACTTTTATCTCTGTCAATCACCAAGGTTCCAAACTTTAAGCTGGTTATGATGGACTGCATTCCTGCTTGATTTGTAGGACCTCAAATATCAGTTTTATAATGTGATGAAGTAGGTGCATTTCCATTCTCAGCTGCTGACTTCTCCCTTCTTCCAGGATATAATTATTTATGTGATTGACCCAAAATAAATAGACTAGGTATTTGAATCACAAACAATGGTCCTGAATTAGATCATAAATCATTTCACAAGGAAATAATGCCAACAGACAACTTGAGTTGGAGGTGTCTGTGTTAATATATATCCTAAGTTTTCTGACCTTCAAGCAAGAGAGACTAACACCCATCCTTGGGTTGAGATCATAGCTTTACAGCTGGAGGCATCCTTAAAGGACATCTAGTGCAAGTGATTACTTTCTACAGAGAGGGAAACAATCCCAGAGAGCTCATAACTTGTCCAAGGTCACTAATATTTAAGTGAAGATTTAAACTCAGGCACAACCAATTCAATGTTATTTCTACCTTGTCTATCATTGCAGATTATAGGGTATCAAGTTTCTTCCTTCAGGATTCCAATCTATTGCCTTTAAACATGAATCATTGTTTTTTCTATTATGCAGGAAGCTAATTGGGCATCATTTAAAATTACACTGTGTGAAGAGGCATCATAATATAAAGTGCCTTGCAAAGTTTAAAGTGCTTTCAAGTGTTAGTGATGATGATGATGATAATGATGATATTAAGAGCTATGAAGCATCCTGTATCTTGGATTGTCAAATTCAGAATTTCAATAGCTATTTCATTTAGGCACATAGGTTTAACTTCAAACCAAGGTAATCTAGGTTCAAATCTTCCTCTATAATTTATTAGCTGCGTGATCCCAGCCAAGTCATTTTACCTCTATGTCATCATTCAGTTATGGTTCTTTGTGACCTCATTTGGGGTTTTCTTGGCAAAGATACTGGAGTGGTTTACCATTTACTTGCCCAGTTCATTTTACAGAAGAAGAAGCTGAGGTAAACAGGATTAAGTGACTTGCCCAAGGTCACACAGTTAGTAAGTGTATGAGAGCAGATTTGAACCATGAAGAGAAATTTTCCTGATTCTAAGTGTACTGCTGTCTCCACTGAGCTGTCTAGTTGCTCCTTTACCTCTACAGACTTTTGTAAACTACCTATGTGAGCTGGTATAGGCAGGTTTTGATCTACCTATTGGTGGAGGAACTTTCTACACCCAGAGCTACACCATTGCATCACTTGTTTTTTAGTGAAATTCAGTTAGAAAATATTCATTAAGCACTTAGTATGTGCCAATCATTATAATAAACATTGGGAATACAACAAAAGGCAAAATAAAACCCTACCCAAGATGCCTACATTCTGACAGGTGAGGCAGCCTGTAAATAATTAGTATACACAAGGTATATATTGAGTAGATTTAAAGTTATTTCAGAGAGAAGGTGCCAGGAAAACCCAGGAAGGTAGATGATGGTATTTGAGGTTAGTCTTGATTCAAGGTGAAGGAACTAAATGGTGATGGGGCAATGCATTCAAGGTATGTCCTGGAATACTTGGGTGGAGGCAGCCCAAGAAAAGGCATGAAGATAAGAGATGCTGAGTCATGGGCAAGTAACTTTAAGCAGGCCAATATAGTTGCATCATACATACAGTATGTAAAGGGGAGTGAAGTGTAAAAAGATTAGAAATGTAAGAAGGGTTTAGGTTCTGAAGAGCTTTAAATGGAAAAATTGAAGAATTGTTCTTTGAGGCAGTTAAGAGCTACTGGAGTTTATCAAGCATTGGGGCAGGGGGCTGTGGTGATATAGGTAGACCCATACTTCAAGAAAATCACATTGACTGCCAAGTGGATGATGAATGGAAGCGGGGTAAGACTTGAGTCATGGAGACCAATTAGAAGGCTGTTTCAAAACTCCAGGAGAGGGGTGGTCAGAACCTCACAACCTAAACCTGGTTGGTGAATTTTCCAAAGGAGACATTGGGAATATAGAAGCAAGATGTGGTAATGGATTGGTGTGAGGTGAATGAGAGAGAAGAGTTGAGGGTGGGGGCCTATGTAATTTTGATGATGATATCCTTGCTAGTAATGGAGAATCTGGGAAGAGAGACAGGTTTGGGGAAAATATAATGCTTTCTCTTTTGCACATGCTGAACTTGGTATGCTTCTAGGATATATGATTCAAAATGTTCAAGAAACAAGGTGGTGACTTAGGGCTGGGGAACAGGAGAGAGAGAAGTGCTGCCTAGTTAGACCTAGAAGTCACATGCACCAAGATTATATAATTGAACCCATGAAAATTCATGTGAACACCAAATGAGATAGATAGCATGAAAGAAAGAAGAGAATTTTTTTTAATGCTTTGTCCTTTCTGTTGTACTTCACTTTGAAAAATAAAAGTTTAGTTGAACTGAAATGCTTTAATGCTGAATCTAGCACCAAAGAAATAAAAAGCAGGCTTACATGCCCACAACATTGCTGCATACGATCTTCTCCTTTTTCCCCTTCTACTCCAAGGGAATTTTCAGGGGAGTCACTACTCTCTTTGACATAGATATATAGATGTAGATGAATTTCACATTAGCAGAAGTGATTACTCTAAATTTTAATTAACTTTGAATTTCCTTTAGTTTTGTTCTCGTGAACAATTATGAAAGTAATTATGTGACTAGAGCTATCTAAACATCATCATAATCCCTTTTTTCATAGTTACGGTTTTATGAAAACTAATCCTATAATTTCATGAGTTAGATTCAGGTTTTTTTTGCTTTCAAAAATATAGTATCAAAGAAATCGGACTTTTCATCAATAGGCAGAATAAGATCAGGAATGTGGGCTAGGTGGTTAGGGAACATTGACCTTGCTCCTTTCATTTGTCATTTTTTTATGATAAATTGATTTGCAGCAGAACCAGAGAAGTACTCAGGGGTATCTAAGTATAGGAACCATAAGTTAGATGCTGTTTTGAGTAGATATTGACCCATATAACAGCTGAAACTTGTCTGAGCTGTTCCGGAGCCCTGTGTGTGAGAGTGGGATGCCCTACATGCTACAGAAAGAACCAAGATCAGTTCTGCCTTAATTCTCTTTCTATACAATAGCTATAAAGTTCTTTATTGATAGAAGAGAGGTATAGCTGTCTTACAGAACAAAAAAAGGACGGTTTTTTTCCTTTTCCAAATAAAAGAGGGTTCAATTATATTATGAGTGCTTAGACCGAGCTCTGATTTTATCCAGGAATGGGTTGACACTGCAGTGATATGCCATATGGCCTGAGCTCTTTTAAGGTAGTGCTAAGGGAGGTGTCCCATAAAATATAATAGAGATTTGCAGAAAAATTGAGATCTATAAAATGTCATTATTTCAGATAGAACTATCATGGAGGAGGGTGCTCAAAGTTTCCACATTTTAAAATAAACAACCAAGCAAGCAGCAACAACCAACATGGATTCCTGTGGTTTTTAGCCACCAAAGGCAATAGGTCTAGGTTTTTATAAAGCAAATTAAATCTATTAGAAGAATTTCTTTAATGAAGGGAAGCTGCGGAAAGACCCATTTCTTGGGGCTTTAGCTAGTATGGTAAAGTGGACTCACAATGGTCAAGGCACAGGTTGAGGTCCCAGCTCTGATAATTCCTGACTGGAGGACATTTTGAAACTCTCCTGTAAGAGCCTTTGTTTTCACATTTGTAAGATGGGCATAATATTTGTAATGCCTGCTTAGAGGACTGATGTGAGAAAAGCACAATAAAAATCTGAGCTGTTGTTATGGGCATTCACAACTTCCCTGGTCTAAGGTAATTAGTGTGTCATGTGTGCTGTACCTTCTAAGAGCAAAATAACTTTATATGACTAATTCTACAGGACCAGGGGAGAAGGAGACCTTGGACCTCAGGACTTTATGTGGGAAAAGGCCCTGGAACACTGCTCCATGGAGGTCACTCTCAGAGGAAGATGTAGGATTGAGTCCAGGCCTGGATAAAGTTCAATCAGGTTAAATCAAGGGGGATCGGGTGAGAATCAACAGGTAACTCTCCATCTGCTGCTGTCTTGCCAATTTCTTAAACTTCTGTCCACAAAAGGAGTAGAACTACTATTAGTGCCTTCTACATTGTAGTACTCTGTGGCAAAACCCCAGTTACCCTATCCAACTTTTGGCTCTGAGCCCTTTTAAGGAAAGTTAAGCTTTTAAGTATCACACCCTCAGTTGTATTGGACAAAAATGGTATGCCTATGTTTCCTTTCCTAGAATTTTGGGCCCTCTTCTAGGGACCTAGAGTCATTGTTCTTCCATGGTTTCTACTACTCTGTTCTTCATGATGTCTAATAGTTATGATTACTTTATTTTCCAAACTGAAATTGAATTTTTTGCTTTTATTTAATAATTTCTTCCTATAAAATGTATAATATTTCAACCTAGATTATATTCCCTAGAAAAGTCTGTGTACATTGCCTAACTCTGGGGAGCAGTATATACCACAAGTCCTAGGGAAGACAGCCCCTACTCTGGGGTCAGTAATTACATACTGTTTGTGGCATTGTTCACTTGACATCTTGTCTCAGAGTATGGTCTCTGGACTGTTCTCAGTTCTCCATATTCATGCCTACATTGAACTCTAGACTATCCCCAGGTGATTTGATTAATGGATGTTAATGCCAGCTTGCATTCTCTCTGAGTATCCTACTGCTTGTACCTATTGGCTAACAGCTTTCGAAAGTTCATTGCCATCTGTGCACTTGAGCTCCAAAATTTGCCCATGTCCTCCAGATTGGCTTAAAACCCTAGAATCTGACCTTGGCTTGATTCTGAGGAAAATTTTACTGCTTTCCTCATAGAAATTATGCCATATTTTTAGACTCTTAAATCTCAGTGTTTCAGTGAACCTTAGAGTTCATCTGATTCAATAGTGTCCTTAGGCACGAATTTTCTCTGTGGCATTCCAACAAGTGAAGAACACTGGACTTAGAGTAAGGAAGACTTGAATTATTAGCATGATGCAGATAATACTATCTCTGTGACCTTGGGAAAGCAATTTATCCCCTCTCAGCCTCGGTTTCTTCATATGTGGAGATAACAATACCTGGCTTATAAGCTGGTTGTGAGGAAGAGATGAGATTATAATGTAATCAATATTTTGTATTATCTTACTGTGCCATATAGATGCTAGCTGTTGCTGCTACTATGGTACTACTACTTCTACTATTGTCCATTCAACTGAAATTGACCCAAGTCATAGCTACTTTCAAAAAAGTCTCAATCTGGAAGTTCAGGTTTAATACTGGGATAAAATGTGATATTTGTGGACCATCTAAAAATTAACAAAAGGGGGGCTGCCAGGTAGCACAGTGAATAAGAGCACCGGCCCCAGAGTCGGGATGACCTGGGATTGAATCCAGGCTCAGACACTTAGCACCCACCCAGAAACACCTGGCCATGTAACCTTGAGCAAGTTACTTAACCCCAATTGCTTAGGGGCAGCCAGCTGGCTCAGTGATTAAGAGCACCAGCCCCAGAGTTGGGATAACCTGGGATCAAATCCAGGCTCAGATTCTTACCACCACACCCAGAAATAACTGGCCGTGTAACCTTGAGCAAGTTACTTAACCCCAATTGCTTTTAAAAAAATTAACAAACATCCATTCCTATTAAAAACATTAGATAGTATAGGAATAAATGGAGCCTTCCTTAAAATAATAAGCAGCATCTATTTAAAGCCATCAGCAAGTATTTTATGTAATGGAGAGAAGCTAGAAGCATTTCCCATAAGATCAGGGGTGAAACAAGGGTGTCCACTATCACCCCTCTTATTCAATCTGGTACCAGAAATGTTAGCAGTAGTAATTAGAGAAGAAAAAGAAATCAAAGGAATCAAATTAGGCAAAGAAGAGACCAAGCTATCACTCTTTGCAGATGATATGATGATATACTTAGAGAATCCTAGAGAATCAAGTAAAAAATTACTTGAGACAATAAATAAATTTGGCAAAGTTGCAGGATATAAAATAAACCCACATAAATCCTCGGCATTCTTATATATTTCCAATGAAATTCAACAGCAAGAGATAGAAAAAGAAATCCCATTTAAAGTTACTGTAGACATTATAAAATATTTGGGAATCTACCTGCCAAAACAAACCCAAGACCTATATGACCACAACAACAAAACACTTTTCACACAAATAAAGTCAGATCTAACTAATTGGAAAAATATCAATTGCTTGTGGTTGCGTCGAGCTAATATAATAAAAATGACAATTTTACCTAAATTAAATTATATATTTAGTGCCATACCAATTAATTTACCAAAAAACTACTTTATAGAGCTAGAAAAAATAGTAACAAAATTCATTTGGAAGAATAAACCATCCAGAATATCAAGGGAATTAATGAAAAGAAATGCTAGGGAAGGTGGACTAGATTTCAATCTGTATTATAAAGCAGCAGTCATCAAAACTACTTGGTACTGGCTGAGGAATAGAGGAGTGGATCAATGCAATAGATTAGGCACACGAGATTCAGAAGTCAACGACTATAGTAATCTATTGTTTGATAAACCCCCAGACCCTGGTTTTGGGGATAAGAACTCACTATTTGACAAAAACTGCTGGGAAAGCTGGAATATAGTATGGCAGAAACTGGACATAGACTATTATCTAACACCATATACCAAAATCAAGTCTAAATGGGTGCATGATCTAGGTATAAAAGTTGATACTGTAAGCAGTCTCCTAAAACAAGGAATAGTTTACCTTACTTGTGGAGAGGGAAAGACTTTATGACTAAACAAGAATTAGAGAACATTATAAAATGTAAAATGGATAGTTTTGACTACATGAAATTGAAAAGCTTCTGTACAAACAAAGCCAATATAACCAAGATTAAGAGGGAGGTGGGAAATTGGGAAAGAATCTTTACAACCTATATCTCTGACAAAGGACTCATTTCTACAATATACAGAGAATTGAGTCAAATTTATAAGAATACAAGTCATTCCCCAGTTGATAAATGGTCAAAGGATATGAACAGGCAGTTTTCAGAGGAAGAAATTAAAGATATCTATAAGCACATGAAGAAATGCTCTAATCACTATTGATTAGAGAAATGCAAATCCAAACAACTCTGAGGTACCACATCTCACCAGTCAGATTGGCTAAGATGACAAAACAGGAAAACGATAAATCCTGGAGAGGATGTGGGCAAATTGGAACACTAATGCATTGCTGGTGGAGTTGTGAATTGATCCAGACTTTCTGGAGAGCAATCTGGAATTATGCCCAAAGGGCTATAAATACTTTCATACCCTTTGATCCAGCAATACCACTCCTAGGGTTATATCCCAAAGAGATCATTGAAGTGGGAGAAAGACCATATGTACAAAAATGTTTATAGCAGCTCTTTTTGTGGTGGCAAAGAATTGGAAATTAAAGGGGTGCCCATCAATTGGGGAATGGCTGAACAAGTTGTGGCATATGCATGTTATGGAATACTATTGTGCTATAAGAAACGAGGAGCAGACAGTCTTCATATTTACCTGGAGAGACTTACATGAACTGATGCTGAGTGAGAAGAGTAGAACCAGGAGAAATTTGTACACAATTATAGACACAATGTATGTGTGATGACCAACTTTGATAGACTGGACTCCTCTCAGCAATGCAGTGATATAAGTCAATTCCAAAAGACTCATGATGGAGAGAAATATGTGCATCCAGAGAAAAAACTAGAAAGAATTGAGCTTATATCCGGGTGAAAGCAAAATACCTCATCTTTTTCCTTCTCTTATTTGGTTTTATGTCCTCTTTACCATTTTTCATTCCAGTTGATACAATCCATCTTTATAACCTGACTAACGTATAATGTGAAAGTATTTACAGATCCTATACTTGACTATATGCTGCCATAAATCCTCAGCATATTTATATATTTCCAATGAAATTCAACAGCAAGAGATAGAAAAAGAAATCCCATTTGAAGTTACTGTAGACATTATAAAATATTTGGGAATCTACCTGCCAAAACAAACCCACAACCTATATGACCACAACTACAAAACACTTTTAACACAAATAAAGTCAGATCTAACTAATTGGAAAAATATCAATTGCTTGTGGTTGTGTCAAGCTAATATAATAAAAATGACAATTTTACCTAAAATAAATTATATATTTAGTGCCATACCAATTAATTTACCAAAAAAAACTACTTTATAGAGCTAGAAACATCAGATCTCAGAAGAATCAAAATTTGCAAAAAAGGACAAAAAAAAGATGGATGGTGTGTCAGTATACTCTAGAACATTACTGATGAAGATTTATTTTCAAGAAGTAGTGTGAAGGATTTCATTAATGATATGTTTCATTATAACTGAAAGTGAGTTGGCCTTATAATGAGAATGAACCACAATAGTAAGCCCAAGAATTAACCTGGTATCTAACTATGGCATATTAGAAGACCTTTAGCATATTGGGTAGGTTTCCTATGGAAGGGCTTTTTTTTTGTTGTTTTTTTGGAGCAGGGAAGGCAAGGCAATTGGGGTTAAGTGACTTGTTCAAGGTCAAACAGGTAGTAAATATGTCAGGTGTCTGAGACTGGATTTGAATTCAGGTCCTCCTAACTCCAGAGCCATTGGTCTATCCAATGAGCTATCTAGATGCACCCCTATGGACGTTTTAAGAGAAGACATAAACTAGGATCATACAAGGATGAGAAGACAAGGCATGGAAGGATACAGATTTACTCTGGCAAAAGGATAATTTCCCATGAAGCAACCATGGATCCATTGAGATGTTAAAACACAACCTGACCTTCTTGTTTTATGCCTAAAGTAGATTTTTTTTGAGGTAACTGTGTTTAGGAAAGTAAATGTGGATGTATACTTTCAAAGTGTTTTTTTTTTAAATCAAATTCCTGAAAGAGAAAAAGAGTAAGAAAACAAGATATGCCAAATAATTGACATCTTTACTACTGCTCTTGAGGACTCTTCTTGCTTAAAGTTGGTATATTGGTATGGTTATTCCAACTTTTTGCCTTTCACAAGAAAGTAAAAATAAAAATTCACAGAACAGAGATGTGACTCCTTCAGAAGACAAAGACTGAAAGTCCAGGGAGATACAGCTATAGAAGGCAAAACTATATCACTAAATAGTGGAAATCTGTCAGTCATCTATTTCTCCATGGGCATGGCTTATTTTTGATACTTTGGAAATTCTATTTAGACTTTTTTTTTGGTACAATCCAATGAACACTGAAACAAACTACCCACGTAATACATTGCTTGGTAACTGTGAAGCAAAACTACCTAAGAGAGTACATTTGATATATATGTTAAGTCCCTTGAAAATGAAGGAAAAAGTAGGGACTGGGCATATGACTTCACGGGGTTAGGGAACTCTGTGTTGATAAAACTCCCTTTACCAATACAGACAGGCAGTTTTTCTTTAATTTATAGTCTTAGAACACGTATTTTTAAACTTTGTGTATCAGACTTCTCTAAGAATATGAAAAAATCCCTAGAACCCATTCTGAGGAAAATAATTATACATGAATAAAATAGAGGATTGCAAAAAATTACATTTAAAGTTATCGAAATATTCTAAGAAAAAAATATCCACAGATCCCAGATTAAGGACTCCTGTTTTAAGGAAGTGCATGGAATTGATATGTTATGTAATTTACCTAGAGTCACATGGTCAGTGTGTCAACTTGTGTGTGCATTATGATTTGATTCTAGTCCTTGTTGAGCTCTTTCCTTCTGAAATATGGGTTTCCCTATTCCCTTCAGTAAATGCAGTTAAAGCCACATAAGTTCGTTCATTCTTGCAAAATGAAAATAACTAGAATTCCATGTAATTTTTTTAAAAGAATGATATCAATCAATCAATTTGGAACTGTTCAGAAGTGTCTAAGATACTGTGAAGCAATCAACCATGGCTTAATGAGCAGCAAATTGTGCCAGACCCTTTTCATTTGTTTCCTTCTGTTATATTGACAGCTCAAATAGACAAGGCAGATACAAAAGAAGTAACATATTGCAATTTTGACAAGGCTTCTGACAATAAGCCAGGAAATCAGTCTTGACTACTTTTAGGAGGGTGAACAAACTGTCTTGAGTGCTAACACTGACTTGGAATTAATTTGGTGGGAATGCAAAGTGATGCGGAACACAAATCTCACTGGGCCACAAGTGAGAATGCAACCATGAAATCTCCAGGTAGTTAAAAATAGTGTAGAAGGTAAAATTCCAAATGATTCACAAAAATTAGAAAAAAAAAAACATTACAGAGATGGGATGAAATAGTCTGTCTCAACAATTCTCAAACTTTTAGTTTGAGCTCCATTTTATTATTGAGGACCCTAGAGAACTTTTGTTTATGTGAATTAGAGCTATCGCTTTTTAAAACATGGTAGAAATAAAAAAAAAAAAACCCAAAACAATGAGTATTACTATGAAAATTGTTTTGGTCTTGTGTACCCTTCCATGGGACTCGGAACCACACTTTGAGAATTGCTGTTCTTTGTGGTTTCATTACTGCTTCTAGAGACAAGATATAGGTGGTGATCTATGATTGAAGGTTAGGAGTACATGAACAGCAGATAGACAAGGCAATCTCCCAGAAGATATTTAAGGGTTGAGTGTAATGCCTTGTTGAATCATAGCATAAATACTTTGAATGGATCTCTAAATGTAAGTAAGGGCCCAACTGGACTCCATCTGGGTGAACTTTGGGGAGGGCATGGATAAGAGTCACACAGGTTGGGAAAACATGAAGGGGGGGGAACCTCAGATCTAAATCATTGAAGGGAATACATTCATTGATGACATCACAGATTTGTTAGATTATTAGGGCCTGCTTCATTTTGCTATGCTCTACCTCTAATCATCAGCTAATAACCAGCCTTCTGGTGATTAACCATTACAGTTTAGCAGTCACATGACACATAAGGAATGAATATGGCTACATGAAGAAAAATGAAGAAAAGCTTGATTCCATTCTCAAAAGAGGAAGGTGAACATGGCCTATCATTGTACCTAGTAATATGAGAATGAGAGAGAATCATTTGAAACGTGACAGGCTCATACTTAAGAAAAATGAAAAATAATTGTTACTTTTAAGATTTCTAATCTTATAGTAATCACTACCAAAATAGTTTTCAGAAAATTGGTGTCTTTGGAATTTTTCTAGCCTTTCAGGTAAATGTCAAAGAGAACAGCAATGTCATAGGTTCATGACATTTAAAGCTGAAAGAAAAGCCACCAAGCCACCTGCAAATTTTACAAATGATGAAATTGAAGTCAAAAGAAGTCAATGGCTTGTCCATGGTCATGCCACTAGTAAGTGTCTGTGGTAGCATATAAGCTTAGGTCCTCCTGACTTCAAGTCCAGTGCTATGGTAACCAGATGAAGAAAGAATACTCTCCTGGATGGACCAGGAGCCTGACCCAGGTTAGTTATTGAGTTTTTGTTTTTAAGAAGAGTTCTATTATGATTGGAGGAAGAACTATCAGTCTTGAGAAGCACATTCACTTGTTCATTTAACAAGTTTTAATTAGGCCCCTGCTTTGCATCAGGTGCTATGTGAAGTACTAGGGATGACATTATAAAAAACACAAAACAGCTCCTCTTTGGCTGTGGGTCCCAATATGTCCAAAGATAGATAGGTAAATAGAAAATATGTATAAGGTAATTTCAAGTGTGGACATTATTAGCAATTGGGGAAATAAAATCAAGTTGCTTAAAATTCCAAAGAGTGGAAAGATGAAGAAAGAGAATTCTAGACAGGAGGGATGGACTGTGCAAAGGTATGATGATGATAAATAAAATTTCATGTTAGAGGAACATCAAATTAGGGAAATGGGCTGAAATATAGTAGGTGGGCTAGGCATGGATTCATGTGAAATCATTCTGGAAAGACAGATTGTGAAGAACTTAAATTGACAAAGTAGTTAGTATTTGGTTTGACGGTCAAGAAAGAGCCAATAAAATTTCTTGAGCAGGGTAGTGGTGTGGTCAGACCTGTGCTTTAGGAATGCCAGTCTGACATCTTTGTCACTCACATGGAACTGAGAATGTAGAGACTAAATACAAAATGATCAGTTAGAAAGCAGTTATCTAGATGAGATGTGATGAAATCTTAAACTGAGGTTGGAGGCCATGTGAGTAGAGACAGATGAGAGATGTTAAGAATGTCTAATTAATAAGTGCCCCCAAGTTGGATTTTCATTTCCCTCCCCTAAACGTATAAATCACAATTGGGATAGAGATGGGGAGGAGTAAAGCACTCTTTCTTTTGTAAACAGGAATTACCATCACAATCTTTCACCTTACCCACCCTTCCTCCAATGAAATCTGAGGAAAGGATTCCTGGGATTAGTTTAGCATAAAGATTATAAGGCATTTGAAATATGAGGAAGGGAGAGGTCATTCTTGTATTAAGTTTTGTATTATCTAGATGGGTCTGGGGAATTAGGAAGTAAATCAGGTGAAAACATGACAAAATTGGAGAGCCCATCTCAAGTACCTGCTCTTCTCTCAGGAAGCCAAATTGTGATTCCCAATAAACATAAGGAAGGGAAATAAAATTTGACATATGTGAGAGACTTGAATTTGTAAAACCCCTATCAGCAGCATTTATGACTAGGCAAAGCCTTGTTGTGGACAAAATGAGTTTAATGTATCTGATAATACTTTGTAAATTCTAAAGAGTTACATAACAATAATTACAATGAATATTGTTATTCTTCATTTCAGGCCTTTCAGATATGTTGAAGTTAATAATAAAAGTTGTCATTATTCCTAATTCATATAACTGTATGATTGAATAATAAATTGGTTATGATTCCATGTTAAGCTGTCTTCATGTGAAGATAAACTTTATGTAAGTAAAACAAATCCATGTATAAGTATCGGTATGTGTGTATAGCACCTAGCTTGATTACCTCAGTTATTTATATATTTCAAAATTTATAGAAACCATTAGATACTTTAAAAATTATTTTCCATAGGGAATATGGCTATCCTGCATAATTCTTTGACTTTTTTTTTAAGCAATTGGGGTTAAGTAACTTGCTTAAGGTTACCTGGCCAGTTATTTCTGGGTGTGGTGCTGAGTGTCTGAGCCCCTGATTCGATCTCCAGGTCGTCCCAACACTGGAACCGGTGCTCTTACTCGCTGAGCCACCTGGCCACCCCTAAGCAATTGGGGTTAAGTAACTTGCTTAAGGTTACACGGCCAGGTGTTTCTGGGTGGGTGCTAAGTGTCTGAGCCCGGGATTCGATCTCCAGGTCTTCTCAACACTGGAGCCGGTGCTCTTACTTGCTGTGCTACCTGGCCACCCCTAATTCTTTGATTTCTACAGGGGAATTTAATCTCCATAGTGTACAGTGGGGAAAGGTTTCATGAGAGAGTCTAGATCAAGATAAGAATTTGGGCTGAGAAGGAGGAAGAGTTACATAACACTGGATAATTTTATCTGATTTAAACTATAATCTTGAAAGAGTGATGCCTGGAGGCTTTCAGCACTTTTGAAATGAGATGAATGATCATGTGTGATACTTTGTACGTAATGTCTTATTGTTGAAATGAAATGGGGTTTTAAAATAGAATCAGTGATTGAGTACAGAAAGTACACTTGTTGGTCTTGGTAAACATGAGAATTAGCTCACTGACAGCTAATCAGAAAAGTCAGATTATCTGCATAACTATGAATGTATTTGTAACATAAATATTGCAGGAACTTGGTTTCATTCCATCCCAAATAGTGATATGTGGGAAAGAGTCCTCGATCTGGAGTCAGAAAGGCTTCAAATATCAACTCTGCCACTTATTAGATTCATGACCATCTGAAGGTCAATTAAGGTGCCTAATCCTCAGTTTCTTCATCTGTAAAATGAGTATAATTTGTAATGATTAATTCATGTGGTTGTTAAAGCAATTAAGTGGGATAATGTATGGAAAATACTTTGCAGTCTTCAAAAGCTCTTCAGAAATGTGTCATTTATTACTATTGTTATACACAGGCTGTTGGGGTAAATATATTTTTTAATCATAAAATATGCTAAACTATGTTTTATCTTGTGATGGCAATGAAGTCTATGACTTCACTGACATAAGCAATTGTATCTGTGAGGAAAATCCCTTTGCCAATGCAAGTTGGTGTCTTCTCTAACACAATCTTGGTTGTCTAGAGCAGTGGATTCTATTGTTGTTGTTCAGTGGTTTAAGTTGTGTCTGATTCTTTGTGACCCCATTTGGGGTTTTCTTGGCAGAGATACTGGAGTGGTTTGCCATTACTTCTCCAGCTCATATTACGGATGAAGGAACTGAGGTAAACAGGGTTAACATTACTCACCTAGGATCATAGCTAGTAAGTGTTTAAGGCCACTTTTGAACTCAGGTGTTCCTAACTCTAGACCTGGAGCTCTATCCACTGTGACACCTAGCTGCCCAGAAGAGTGGTATTAATTTCAAATAGCAACAGATTTCTGTAGGTTATACATTGATTTAGAAAGCCAAAAATTGACATTATGTTGTATTGTATTTTTATGGACTTTGTTAAACATTTCCCAATAACATTTTTTTTTTAAGCAATTGGAGTTAAGTAACTTGCTCAAGGTTACATGGCCAGGTGTTTCTGGGTGGGTGCTAAGTGTCTGAGCTCGGATTTGATCCCAGGTCATCCTGACTCTGGGGCCAGTGCTCTTACTCGCTGTGTTACCTGGCCGCACCCCCCCCCCCCATTACATTTTAATCTGGGAGTTTTGTGGGGCTGGGGCCCTGGTTTGATCCTCTGGTCTAGAGTGCTGAGAGGATAAAGAACTTGATCAGGGTTATAGGACTGATATATGTCAGATAGAGCAAGTATTCATTTATTATTTACTACTGGCCAGTCGTTGCACTAAGTTTTGGGGCTACAAATCAGTCATTATTCAGTCATGTCCAACTCTTCATGACCATTGTTGGGATTTTCTTGGCAAATATACTACAGTGCTTTGCCATTTCCTTCACCAGCTCATCTTATACAGATGAGGAAACAGGGATAAGTGACTCACCCAGAGTTACACAGCTAGTAAATACCTGAGGTCAGGTTTTAACTCAGAAAGATAAGTCTTCCTGACTCTAGGCCCAGGACTCTTTCTACTGCTCCACCTAGATTCCCTGAGGATATAAATACAAGACAAAAATAATATATACCTACCCATCAGCACCTCGCATTCTAATAGGGAGAAACCATATGTAAAAGGGAACTGGAAAGCAGAGGGGTTGTTGAAGGCAGTCAGGGAAGGCTATGTAAAACTGTAGGGTCAAGAGTAGAGCAGGGAGTGAAATGAGCATGAGTGGGGCACCTAATGAAATGGTGGTCTGGTCCAGGAACTCACCAAATGAGAGTTCTCCAAGGTAAGAAAACCGTGTCATAAACTGGCCTTCTGCACCAGTCTGGGAAAGGCAACGTTGCTCATGTCACAGCTAGATTCCCATTACGCTAAATCATGTGATCCCAACTTGTGCATTAGCAGGCTTTAAAAAAGAAAACAAAAGGAAGAAAAACCTCAAAGGGAACACATTTTGCCTTCTTGTTAAGCAGTAAGTTGTTTCAGTGACAAGATGGAGGAGCTCAATATATCATCTGCTCATTGGGAACCACAATTTAACTTCCTGAGAGGACAGTGGGTATTTGAGGTGGACTCTCCTATTTTGATATAAGGCTTCACCTGATTTACTTTCTAATTCCCTGGATTCCATCCAAAGACCCATCTAGATAATACAAAACTTCATAAGAGAGTAACCTTCCTCTCCCCTCAGATGTGAAAGATGTTCTAATCTTTATTCTACTCCATGTCCAGGAATTCTTTCCTCAGGTTTCATTGGAGGCAGGGTGGGTAAGGTGAAAGATTGTGATGATGATTCCTGTATCCAAAAGAAAGAGTGCTTTACTCCTCCCCAGCTCTATCTCAATTGTGATTTATATAATTGGGAGTAGGGAACAGATCCCACAGTAAAGTCTCTCTAAAGCTATTTCAGAACAATATTCTGTAGGACAAACTTTTATTGTGACAAGATCTCTTTATCCACATGTTTTACAGAAACACTGTCTGAATGAGGAATCAGTATAAACAAAATTAAATGAGGTAAATGGTCCCCTGAGCACACTTTAGGAAAATGTTTTCAATTTTTCCATTTCTGGTAAACATGCTAGTCTAGCTACGGTACCTAAGAAACTTGAGGACATTGGACTAGTCTTTAATTATTTCAGATGTGAAGGTGCTTATGAAAACCGGATCAGTTCCAGGTCCAGTCTCTCTAGAATGTGGATGGGGTTCTCCAACCAAACCTCCTTTTCTCCCATAGGTTTACATGGGAATGGATTGGAATCTCCAGTTGGACATCAGGATTTGACCTGCATCTTCTAGATGTCTTCTTGTAGAGAAATCTTGATGATATCCTGGCCTCCTGGGTCTGTAACAAGCTAAGGAAGAGTCCTTAAGTGTGCCTGATTTAACTTACCCTGTTTTCACTTATGATTCCTATTCCATTCAATTATTTGAAACATTCCAACCACAGGATAGCCTTACCAGAGCTCATATTCTTACAGTGGCTACATAAACTATTCTGACTGCCTTCAAGCAAAAAGCAGACAATTACTGGCTTGGGCTTTATGGGAAGGAAACAATAAAGGAAGGGTAGTATTTTTAGTATTACAGTGGTGCCCTTTGTATATACATTATATATAGTACAGGGAACATAGGCAGAATAGGAAGAAAGGGAACAGTGTTTGGCCCGGGGAAAGAGTTGTAGGAGGTAGTTATATGTAAAATTTGAAGCTTAATCTACCAGTTTCCTAAAGGAAAATGCTTTCATGAATCAGTTTGGTTTAAACTTATTAGAAGGGAGTTTCAAAGCCAGAACAAGGAAATGAAGGGGGAATGGTATTGGGGAATTAACCTTCATTTCTTGAAGTAAAATCAGGCTGATTTTTCTTTTCTTTTTGCACAAATTCACTCACTTGTTCTTTGTCTCTCTCTTGATGCAGCTTGGTGGTATAGTGGATAGAGTACTGGGCCTGGAGTCAGGAAGACTTGAGTTCAAATGTTGCAGATACAACTAGTGGTGTGATCCTGCTTAAGTCACTTAACTTCCCTTTGCCTCAGTTTCCATAACTGTAAAATAGAGAAAATAGCAGCACCTAAAGATTGTTGTGAGGATCAATGCTAAAGTGCTTTTGCACAGTTATCTGGCACTTAATAGGGATTATAGAAATGTTATTCCCCTTCCCTCAGTCTCTCTCTCTCTCTCTCTCT
>NW_027185777.1:12067567-12091530 GCF_028583685.1 Petaurus breviceps papuanus | reverse complement strand
TCTCTCTCTCTGTCTCTCTCTCTCTCTCTTTCTCTCTCTGTCTCTCTCTCTGTCTCTCTGCCTCTGTCTCTCTTTCCTACTTCCTCTGTATCTCTCCTACTCCCTCTGTTTTTCTCTCTCCCTCTTCCTTTCCTCCCTCTCCTCCTGCTCCTCCTCTCTATCTTTCCCTTCTCTTCTTTTTCCCTCCCCCCTTATGTATATAGTATCTAGACAATCTACCTATTATGGGATACCCAAAAAAGGGGTTCCTCAGCACTAGGACTCAGGATTTTCCACTTATGGCAGATGGAGATATGATAAGACAAATGATCTAAAGAAATATATTGCTATTTGATTTATAGTTGTTATCTGGTATGTAGAATGGTAATCAAATGGGTATTCAAGTCATGTTTCTGCCCTGGCCTAAGTAACTTGTGATTCTGTAATTGAGTGACATAACCTAGTCATGTATAGACAACCCTTCTTATTCTACTTCCCTCACTATGGGGAATGATTGGATTTCCAAATTTTATAGTTTACAAATTCCTTCCATAGACGAATTTGCTTAATGGAGGCAAATGAAATTTGCTCTTAGTGAACTACAGGCCAGCAATTGAAAAAGTTAGTTCTTAAATTCTGAGATCTGATATAATGAATCTTATTGTCCCAGTGAGGTTCCTTGCCCTCTATCACTGGACTCATTATATTTTGACTCATCTTCCTAAAAGGGCTGATGAGTTTGTGTGATATTTTCACTGAGTTTCCTCTATTACAACAGAAACAATTGTAGTTTAAAGAAAAGGTTATTGGAGCAAAGGGAAGCTAGCTTCTCTCCAAAGGATTAAACCAGTGCCTTTGATCTACCTAGTACCAGGCACTAATCAGAGACATTCAGACACAAGGTAGACCTGATTGATATGTTGTGTAAACATGACTTCAGGATGTTTGAATTAAAAAAAAAAATCTAGATAATGAGCTGTGAAGGGAAGGTATTTTCCTCAGTAAACAAATGAAAAAAAGTCAAGCAGAGAAGTGTTAAATGATTTGTCAAATGACACTCAGCTATCTAAATTAACTTTACCCTTGAGCCATAGGGGATAAGGGAGAGGGAGATCTTCCCATTTTATAACAGATTTTGTATAATGTCTCACAATTCCCTTCCTTAACAATCTTCAGAACTGACAAAGAAATACTGAAATTGATAAAGAAATACTGGAGAAAATGGAGGACTTATTGAGAGGGTATGTGGGGGAGGAGAGACACAGGGGAAGAGAGATTCAAAGGGAGGATAAAATAAATGTAGTGTGGGTAATCAGAAGAACTTGTCTAGTATCCTGAAATTGGACATGCCCCATTGTGCTGAGCTTATAGGTTGGCCCCATGCAGAAGGCTCTTGTTTAAGAGTATAGGTGACTCCCTTGGGGACTTCGTCAAAGAGGACTGGCCCCTGAGGTAGGAAGAACCACTTTCTGACTTGAACAGACACAGTAAAGGTCGAAGCTCTTGGAGATGGGGTAGTTCTGTCTTGGACCTCCTGGCAGATCTCTTGAGAGTTTCAGAGGTAGGGAGCTCCTTGTTGCTGACTGACAGCAAGGTGTGCTTTCCTGTGACCACACCTCTCTCAGCTCAAGTTTATCCATACCCTGGCTGGCCAGGAAACCTTGACCTGGAGATGCTGTTAGGACAATGGGAAGACCAAGGTCAAGTTGAAATCTGTCCTTTAGTTCCACAAATCTCCATTGAGTCCTTCTCTTCTTGAAGAGTATGTTAGGAGTGATATATTACTATCTGTTTAAGTATTTGTTCAAAAGAGTCATTAGACTTTTGAATTTTAAGCATTCTACATCTGATAGCTATTATTTTGTACATTAAGTACATTTTTTGAAAGACTTTTCCTAATTCTATTAGGAAAGACCCTAAAATGAACTAAGCTTGAAAAACTTTTTCATGGCACTAGCTTATAGGGGCATGAACCAAGGAAGAAGTAGAAAGCTTCCTTCCTGTAATTTAGAAGTCAGACCAAAAACCAGTAAATGGGAGTCCAGAGACAGTGCTTCTTGTGTAATCCTTTCTATCCCCCAAGACTTGAACTGCCGATAATGTGGATAGATTCTAGAAATCTTCCTGGAGCCAAGAAATGGTGGGCCTTCTCCATGAAACAGCAAGAAGGAGGGCAGTTTCACTGGTTAAAAGAGTCAGGGAATAAGATTTAAGAAGACAGCAGGCTGACTCACCATCAGGCTATTGTAATAATCCAGGCATGAGGTGATGAGGCCCTGTACCAGAACAAAGGCAGTGTCTGAGACAGAAAGAGACACATAGGAGAGATGTTGCAAAGGTAAAATCAATAGGCCTTGGATATGAGAGATAATGAATGTAAGTGAAAGAGGGGGGAAGTAGAGGGAGTAATATGCTAAAGGGGAAGGGATGGATGGAATGGGATCACTTGATTAAGTGGAGGTATTAGACTTGATAAGGAAAGGAGTAAGGTCACTTCATCATGAGACAAGGGTGAAGGAGAACATAGTGGTGGAAAGCACCTGAGTGATAGCAAATAAGAAAGAGAATAAAAGAGGTATTTCATGGTGAGTGGCCTTAAGGTTTTCTGTAAAACATGAGGTAAGGTTCTCAGATGAGAGAGGGTGGGGAGAAGGGAAGTCATGAGAGATCTGAGGAAGGATGAAAAGTTTAGGAAGAGCCACTGCGGAAGTTGGGCTAGTGAGTTGGTAAAGTAAGATTGCTTTGTAGCAATGAAGGCCCGGTTGAGCTTATGTGGCATGAATCTGTAGTGGATTCAGTCAGAAGGGTTGGGAAAAGTTTGGGAGAGAGAGCGAGGAAAAGAGAGACCTTGTTGGGGCAGGGACAATCATTCATTCATTTGGAGGGTATCCTTTGAGGAAAAATTGCAGCAAGTATATAAAACTCCCTCAGATATTAGCAAAGATAGGCCAGGACTCTGCACTCAAGAGCCCCAAGCTCCTACCTATCCATCACCTACTGTAGCCATTATCCAGGGAAGTCAGCCTGGTGGTGATTTGGCCTAATGTTGATTTCTACAAGTGATGCAACCCCACATTCTAAGCAGATACAACTACTGAAAAACAAGAAAAGAAACTCCTCTCCACCAAGCCCTTGGTTTCCACATCAGAAACTGATGTAATTTTGTTAATGGAAATGCCATTTAAAATGATGTATTGTCATCTGCCTTGCTGCTACATACTGAGAATTCCTTGGCCTTGTGATGTGATTTAAAGCTGAAATCTCCTTTTTTTCATTGTCTTTCCCCATTCAAACATGAACTCCTTGGGAGGAGAGATGGTCTTGCTTTTCTGTTAGTATCTTCAGCATTTAACATAGGTTTTTGTACCGCCAAGCACAAGCAGCTTCCAAGATTCAGATTACAAACATAATAAACTCCCCACTTATTCAATAACAAATTAAGGCAAAACATTCACAGAAAATCAAAATGCAGCATTCATTATGTGTAACTCAATCATTTAGTAAGTCTTCAATTCAATCACAAAGTACAAAGGTTAAAGTTCTTTTTTAAACAAGGTGCATTCATTCATTTAGTCAATCACAAAGTCTTCTCTCTTCTCAATTGGAGATTAGTTTCCAATCATAAATAAAGTACATTCATTTGGTCTGTCACAAAGTACAAAGGTCAAAAGTTGTCCACCCCTAGATTACAACTGAATTACAATATCATTAGTCACCACCAATCACCCTCTCAAGGGGCAGTGGAAAGCACAAATGCTACCCACCCCTAGGTCACAACTAGGTTACAATATCATCACTGTATTCAATATACCCAAGGAGAAGGCTTTTCTTCATCTTGTCCGGAGGTAAGTTCTCAGCAGTTTCTGTTCCTGGGAAGACAAGACTTAACAAAGCCACAATAACATGCATGCACATTGCCAGAGTCATCATTCTCTGCCTGTGAAATCAATCTAAACCCAACAACAAGGTCTGAGGCCTCCATCAACAAACAAATCTGACAAAGTGACATCAAAACGGACAAAGTAACGGCACCAGAGGCATGCCTCTTCAGTTCTTGGCAGCTCTGGGTGGCCCTAAGAAGTCTTGGGCAGCTCCAACTGACCTTAAGAATCCTGAGCAGCTCTTGCTAGCAAGCAGCTCTCTCTATCTCTCTGCCTCCATGATGCTGCTCCCAAAAGTTCTTCTGGCCTCTTTCAGCTTGGACTTTTCCCTATACACAGCATCAGCTCCTCCCAGTTCAGCCCCTCTTGCCATGTCAACAAGTCCATCCCACCGAGGGGTTCAAATTCCATTACCATTACAGTTTTAAACATAGCAAATGCTTAATAGGTGCTTTTTCATTTATTCCTTCATTCATCAGCCATGGTTTAATGTTTAGGAAATCAATAAGTCATCTATCTGTCTTAGGGAATGAAAGGCTTCTTTTCCCATCACAGTAAATTTTCACACCAGGCCATAAAGCAGGACAACTTGAATCTGCTCACCATCCTATGCCATAGTATGTCATTATTTATGGCCCAAGAATATTGCTTCAAACCAGAGGGGTTCTGTCTACCATCTCAGTGATAGCAATGCCCCTCTCTTCCCTGACCATCGTTATTTAACCTGAGTCCTGCCAAGAGTAATTCATTTTCCTTTTGAAAAATGACATCTAATTAGATGCCAAATGACACTGAGTTTCCAAAAAACAATATTTTATTTTCTTGCTGGTCAATATTTTTTTTTTGCATTTGTCATACATTCCCACTCGATCAGTATCTCTCTGCATAGCATCCTGACAAAATCTCAAAGCTTTCTGGTGAGAAATAAGACATGAGTTTCCGTGGTATTTGAGAGTAATTTATGCTGTCCATCTTCTAGGCAGCCAACTAGGCCCCACTGGGAGGAATCCACTTTCCTTTCTAACATGGTTTCTGCTACAATGAGCCCTTCAGAAGGGTAATCAGAATCAAAACTGTTCAAAGAATTTGAGCAGAAGGAGAGGAGGGTGGTTAGAGTGGGAAGGGAGGGAATGATTAGTGATGTTCTGCATCTCCCAAATATTTATCTGTAAAGTTCACAATGGAAAATGCCATGAAACAATCTAGTAGATGTTCAAGAAAGAACTCAAAGAGAAGTCTGTTGAAGCCATTACAGTAATTCACATTAAGAATGAGTCAATTAACATTTATCAAGATGTTGGCATTTCTGTAGTGTATTTACTTAGGGAGTCCAAGCACATATATGGCTCAAGTCTTAGCAATTCCTAGCTAAAATATGAAGCAAATACTTTGGACCAGGAGAGGGATGCCAGATGTCAGAATTATTCCATCCTTATGCAACTGTACCTGTGTTCAATTTCCTCATCCTGCTTTATACTCTAACAAGAAACAGAACGGTCATCTCTTTTAGTCTTGAAGTATATTCGAATTTGATGCCCCGTACATCTCTGACATCTTCACTTCTAGTTTTTGCCAAGTCAAAAAAACCAGGAAGCTAGTGGCCTGGTTACCTTTGGATATTTTCTTTTCTCTAAGAAACTATGTCACAAACTCCAGGATGTCATGTCCACTGTTTCACCAATATCCTATATCTTATTAGTAGATTGGTAGTCAAAAGACCAGAGTTCAGCTCAATTCATTTAATGTGTCTATCCTATGTTGAAATCTGCAATACCAATGTCATTCCATTCATCATGGACCAAACTGATGTGGAAGAAATTATTGCTCAGTTGTTTTGGTCATGTCTGACTCTTCATGACTCCATTTGGCGTCTTCTTGGCATACATACTGGAATAGTTGGCCATTTCCCCTCCAGTTCATTTTACCAATGAGGAAACTGAGACAGACAGGGTTAAGTGACTTGTCCAGGGTTGCCCAGTTAGTAAATGTTTGAGGCCAGATTTGAATTTAGGAAGATGAGTCTTTCTGACTAAATCAGCACTAGATCTACTGTGCCACCTAGCTGCCCTAAAGAAGAAATGATAAAGATCCATACTCCAACTTTTTCATTTTTTAGGAGACATAAGTAAAGTTCACATTAGAGCCTTAGAGAATGCTTAACCTAAAGTCCTAAGGGTAATAAGTAGCAAAGATGGCATTCTATTCTCTTCCTCCACTACTAGAACTGAAAGTTAAGGTCAGGGACTGTTTTTATCTCTGTATCCAATACAATAAACATTTAGTAAGCCCCTACTATGCACCAGATTATGCAAAGTGTTATATCTATATCATTTTGTGCCTCACATATGGATAGTGGTTAATTAATCTCTGAGTATTTATTAAAAGCCTACTATGTGCTAGGCTTTGTTCCTAGTTACGGGGATACAAAGGCAAAAACATAAAAAGTTCTGTGTTTTCAAGGAGATTCCAGATCAATTCTTTGTTGACTTGAAAACTGAATTGACTTTGGGTCTTCTGGCTTCAAAGCTAGTGTTCTTTATAGCTCTAATGTTTAGAAAGACTTCTAAAATACATTAAACTATTTAAAACATGAAATGAAAAAATACAGAAATATGTGAATTTCTTGGAACAATATTAAATTATATTTATTGACATAATAAACTTTGTGATTTTTGTAGCTTTAATTTTTTTTTTTCCCTCATGGATCATTTGGAATTATTTTGGATCATTGTCTGATCAAGACAGCTAAGTCTTTCACAGTTGATCATACCTATTATGTTACTGTTACTATGTGCACAGTTCTCCTGGTTCTTCTCACTTCACTCTTCATGAGTTCAAATAAACCTTCCCAGGATTTTCTGAAACCATCTCCCTCATCATTACTTATAGCACAATAGTATTCCATCAAAATCATATGCCACAACTTGTTCCATTTTGCCACCATGAAAAAATCTGCTAGAAATATGTTGGTACAAATAAATCCTTTTCCCTCCCCCCCCTTTTTTAATCTCTTTGGGATATAGATCTAGTAGTGATTTTGCCAGGTCAGAGGGTATGCAGAATTTTATAGACTCTTGGACATAGTTCCAAGTTGTTCTCCAGAGTGGTCAGACCAATTTACAACTACCAACAATTCATCAGTATTCTATTTTTTCCACATCCCTTCCAGCATGTATCATTTTCCTTTTCTGTTATTTTAGCCAATCTGATGGGTGTGAGGGGGTACCTCAGAGATGTTTTAATTTGCCTTCCTCAAACCAATAATCATTTAGAACATCTTTCCATGTGGCCGTGTATAGTTTTGATTTCTCCTTCTGAAAACTGGCTATTCATATCCTTTGACCATTTATCATTTGAGGAATGTCTCTTACTTTTATATATTTGGCTTAGTTCCCCATGTATTTAAAAAATTAGAGCTTTATCAAAGAAACCTGTTCTAATAACTGCCCCCCCCAGTTTCTTTTTTTCTTCTAATTTTGACTATTAGTTTTCTTTGTGAAAAAAATTTTAATTTCATGCAATCAAAATTATCTATTTTGCTTCCCATTATCCTGCCTATGTCTTGTTTGGTCACAGACTCTCCCATTATCCATAGATCTGACAGGTACATTGTTGCATGCTCCCATAGTTTACTTGTGATATCACCCTTTATGTCTAACTCATTCATCTGTTTTGACCTTTTCTTGGTATACACTAAGGGGTACTGGTCTATGCCTTATTTCTTCCAAACTACTTTCCTTTTTTCCCACCTATTTTTGTCACATAGTGATGATCATTTATTACTATGCATTGTGTACTTAAACTATTCCACTGATCCATCACTCTCTTTCTTAGCTAATACCAGATATTTTTCATGATTACCACTTTATAATATCGTCGCCAAACTTGCTGATAAGGCTCCTTCCTTCAATTTTCCCCCATCAATTCCATTGATATTCTTGACCTTTTGTTCTTCCAGATGAATTTTGTCATTTTTTTTCTAGTTCTATAAAATAATACTTGGTAGTTTGAATGCTATGGCACTGAATAAGTAAATTCACTTAGGTAGAGTTGTTATTTTTAGTATATTGACTTGGCCTATCCATGAGCAATTAATATTTCTACCATTGTGTAGATCTGCCTTTATTTGTATGAAAAGTGTTTTGTAAATGTGTACATATAATCCCTGGGTTTGCCTTGTCAGGTAGCCTCGCAAGTATTTTATGTCATCTGTGGTAATTTTATATGGAATTTTTCTCTCTTCTTCTGCTAAACTTTGTTGATAAGATATAGAAATAATGATGATTTATATGGGCTTATTTTATGTCCTGCAACTTGAATGAAGTTGTAATTATGTCAACTAGTTTTTTTTGACTTGATTTTCTAGTTTCTCTAAGAAAACCACGATATTCTCTATAGAGTGATAACTTTGTTTCCTCATTTCTTTTTTCTTCCTTAAATTTATTTTTCTTGTTTAATTTTTATAACTATCATTTCTAGTACAATGTTGAATAATAGTGGTGGTAATGGAAATCCTTGCTTCACTTCATATCTTATTGGAAAGGCTTCAAGATCATCCTCATTATAGATAATGCTTTCTCTTGGTGTTAGATAACTTTTCTCCTTCATTTTAAGAAAGGCTTCATTAATTCCTATGTTTTCTACTGTCTTTAATAGGAATGAGTGTTTGCTGTTGTTGTTTTTTTTTTTTTTTTGGTCAAAAGCTTTTTCTGTATCTATTGTATAATCACAGGATTTTTCTTGTTTTGGTTATTGATATAGTCAATAGTCCTGCTAGATTTCCTAATAATGAACTAGCCCCACATTCCTGGTATGAATCTCACCTGGTCATAGTGTATGATCTTTTGATAAATTGCTACATTCTCATTGTTAGCATTATATTTAACATTTTTGCATTGATATTCATTAAGGAAATTGGTCTATAGTTTATTTCTCCTTTTTTGTTTTCCCTGGTTTAAGTATCAAAACCATAATAATGTCAAAAAAGAAATGTGGTAGGAATTGTTCTTTGTCTCTTTTTTTTTTCCCCCAGTTTATATGGTAATGAATTAATTATTCCTTAATTGTTTGATAGAATTTACTTGTAAAACCATCTGGTAATGGGGATTTTTTCTTACGATGCTCATTTATGACTTGCTCCATTTCTTTTTCTAAGATAGGGTTATTTAAGTACTAATGTTCTTTTCTGTTAATCTGTATAGTTTATATTTTTTTTTGTTAAGTAATCTTCCATTTTATTTATACTATCAATTTTACTAGGAAAAATAACTTCTAATAATTGCATTAACTTTATCCTTATTATCCTCATTATTACCCTTTTTATTTTTGATACTATCAATTTGTTTTTCTTCTTTCTTTTTTAAAAAATCAAATTAACTACTGCTTTATCTAACACACACATCTCATAAAAATCAGTTCCTAGTTTTATTTATTAGGTTTTTTTAATTTGTTTTCAATTTTATTAATCTCTTCCTTTATTTTCAGGGTTTCCATTTTGGTGTTTAACTGGGAATTTAAAAATTTTTCCTTTTCTAGTTTTTTTCTGTTACATGTCTAATTCTTTGATCTTTTATCTCTTTCATAGTGTATGCATTTAGAGATATAAATTTTCTTCTAAGTACTGTTTGGCTGTAACACACATTTTGAAATATTGTCTCATTGTTGTCATTCTCCTTAATGAAATTATTGTCTATGATATGTTCTCCGATCAATTCATTCTTTTTTTTCTCTCTGAATTTCAGAAATAAAAGAAGCATTTTCATAAAAAAGGAAATTGCAAACAAAACTGCAAATCTGTTATCTACAACTTACTTTTCCACTTAAATATATAATGAAGTTATCATGTAACTTTGTTTTTTGCTTTCTCTTGCCCCAGAGATATCTATGATTCAACAGAAATATGTATGTATATACCTTTTTATTTTTTTTAATTTTTTTTCCTTTTTCGAGGGCAATTGGGGTTAAGTGACTTGCCCAAAGTCACACAGCTAGTGTGTCAAGTGTCTGAGGCCAGATTTGAACTCAGGTCCTCCTGACTCCAGGGCCAGTGCTCTATTCACTGTACCATCTAGCTGCTCCTTGTATGTATATATCTTTACAAATACACACACACACACACACACACACACACACACACCATTTTTCAGTTCTTCTCTGGATGCTGATAGTGTCTTCCTTCATAAATCCTTTGTAGTTTACTTGGGTATTTATAGTATTCAAAACTACTTGGTTGCTCAAAGTTGTTCTTAAAATACTACTGTTACTATATGCAATATTCTCTTGGTTCTGCTCATTTTTTTCTTTATTATGTCATGCAAGTCTTTCCATGTTTTTCTAAAGTCAACCTCATAATTTCTTAAAGAAAAGTAGTCTTTCTTCATGATCATATACTACAACTTGTTTAGATATTCTTCAATTGACAGCCACCCCCTAATTTCTAGTTCTTTGCCACCACAATGAGATCTGTTATAAGTATTTTAGGACATATAGGTTATTTTTCTTTTCCCCTCATCATCCTATGAAATAGACCTAATAGTGGTATTGCTATATCAAAGTGTATCAGCGATTTTATAACTGTTGGGGCATAATTCCAGATTGCTCTCCAAAATGGATGGATTAGTTCATCGTTCTCCCAACAGTGAATTAGTGCCCCAATTTTTTTAATATCCCTTCCAGAATTTGTTGCTTTCCACTTCTATCATTTTGACCAATCTGATAGGTATAAAATGATATCTCAAACTTGTTTTAATTAACATTTATCTAATCAATAATGATTTAGAATATTTTTCATATGACTATAAATTGTTTTGATTTATTCCTTGGAATAGTGAGTGTTCATATCCTTTACCCATTTATCTGTTGGGGAATGATTCTTATTCTTATAGATTTGACAAGGTATACATATTTGAAGTATGAGACCTTTAACTGAAAAACTCTCTACAACTATTTTTTCCAGTTTTCTGATTTTTTTTTCTTATCTTGGCTACATGTTTTATTTGTATAAAACCTTTTTGATTTAATATAATTGAAATTATCCATTTTATACCTCTCAATGCTCCCTATCTCATTTATTCATAAGTTGTTTGCCTATTCAAACACCTGATAAGTAATATGTTCCATGCTCTCCCAATTTTCTTGTTATATCTCCCTTTATATCTGGGTCATGTATTCATTTTAACCTCATTTTGATAAATGGTATGAGTTATTTGTCTATGCCCAATTTCTGCCAAACTGCTTTTTTGCTTTCCCAATAGTCTTTATCAAATAATAAGTTTGAATCCCCTAAACTTGTCTTTACATTTGTCAAAAACAAGGTTACTATTGTCATTTTCCACCATTGTGTGTCTATTCTACTGATCTAACTTTCTATTTAATAATCAGTAATGGGTAGTTTTTGATAATTATTGCCTTTTACTATAGTTTGAGATTTGGTTCTGCTAAATCTCCCTTCTTTACATTTTTTATTAGCTCTTTTGACAGTCTTGACCTTTTGTTCTTTTAAATGAACTTTGTTGGTAATTTTTCCTAACTCAGTAAAATATTTTTGTAGTAATTTCCTTTGAATTCCATGAATATATAGATTAATTTAGGTAAAATTGTCATTTTTATTATAAATCCACCCATTCATGAAAAATAGATCATTTAGGGGGCGGCTCGGTGGCACAGTGAGTAAAAGTGCTGGCCCCGGAGTCAGGAGGATCTGAATTTGGTTATGTCCTCAAATACTTAACACCCACACACACAAAAAAAAACTATCCATGTAATCTTGGGCAAGTTACTTAACCCCAATTGCCCTCTAAAAGGCAAAAAAAATAGACAATTTAGTTTCCAATTAATTTTTAAATCTATGTTTCCATGACCCTTTATTGAATGTAATTTTTATTGTCTTATGATGTGAAAAGGGTGCATTTATTATTTCTGCTTTTCTGCATTTAGTTGTGAGATTTTCATGTTCTAACACCTGGTTAATTTTTGTGAAGCTAACATTTGCAGTTGAGAAAAAGTTATACCTCTTTCTATTCACATTCTGTTTTCTTTGAAGGTGTATCATATCTAACTTCTTTAAGATTTGTTTTTTCATCTCTTTAAATTTTTCTTATATATTTAAATTTAATTTAAAATGAGAAAGGAAAATTGTTTGTCCCCCACTAGGATAGTTTGTTTTCTTCTGTAATTCATTTAACTTTTCCTTTAAGAACATGGATGCTGTGCCATTTGATAAATATATGTTTAGTGTCAGTATTGTCAATTTTTAATGTTGATTTCTTGATATTGTATTTTAGTATTGATATAATATTTCACTGTTGATTTATTGATATTGTCATTGTTTGATATTGATCATTCCTTGGTATCTTTTAGCAAAATGTGGTTTCCCTGCTTAATCCTTTGTTATATCTTTGTTTTTGTTTTGTTTGAGAACATGATAACTAACCCTCCCTCTGAGCTTTTTCTTCACATCATCTTAATTATAGTAGATTCTATTCCAGACCTTTATTTTAAGTCGGTCTGTGTCTCTCTCTTTCAAGTGTGTTTCTTGGAAACAACATATTCTTGGTTTCCAGTTTCTAATACATTCTTCTATTTTATGGGTGAGATCATCCCTTTCACATTCACAGTTATGACTGTTAACAGTGCATTTCCCTCTGTCCTTTTTTTTCTGTTTATAAGCACACATTGGATATATTGTAGACTTAGTATATCAGATATACCAAGCACACATTGGATATATTGTAGACTGCAATAAAGAAAATATCTCAATAAAACAAATCACATGAATTTTTTGTTTTCCACTGAATATAAAAGTTATGTTCACAGTATATAGTAGTCTATTAAGCATGCAATAGTATCATGTCTTTAAAAATTAAAATTAATTAATTAAAAGTATTTTATTGCTGAAGATTCTAAACTTCATCTAAACCTTTAGAGAGTCATATTCCTTTTTCATGGTGGAGGGTCTTATCTTGATGTTGATGACTGCTGACTAATCAGGGTGATGGTTGCTGGAGGCTGGGAAGCCTGTGGCAATTTCTTAAAGTAAGACAAGGAAGTTGCTGCATGAATTGACTCTTCCTTTCACTTGAACACATAAAGACCATTGTAACATTATTAATTGGCCTAATTTCAGTATTATGTGTCATGGAATGAGAAGGTCAACTAGAGACAGTGAGAGAGAGAGAGACAGAGAGAGAGAGAGAGAGAGAGAGACAGAGAGAGAGAGAGAGAGAGAAAGAGAGAGAGAGAGAGAGACAGAGAGACAGAGACAGAGACAGAGAGAGAGACAGAGACAGAGAGAGAGAGAGATTAGGGAATGACTGGTGGAGCAGTCAGAACATACATAAGTTTACTGCCTTATATAGGTATGGTTTGTGGTCTCCCAAAACAATTATAATAGTAAAAATTAAAAAAAATTAAAAAAAATCAAAGATCACAGATAACCATAACAGATACGATAATAATGGAGAAATTTGACATATTGTAAGAATTGCCAAGATGTTACATAAAAATATAATGTGAGCACATGCAGTTGGAAAAATGATACTGATAGACTTGCTTGAAATGGGATTGCCAGACACTCAATATGTAAAGAAAAAAAAATACAGTATCTGTGAAGAGCAAAAAAGTGCCATACACTATGGTATGCCTGTGTCCTTCTTTCTCTCTTTTAATTCTGTCCCTCCTCTAAAATCTATTTTCCTTCTTGCTACTGTTCCTCTAAGCCTGAGCTCCCTTGGGATCAGAAAATATTCTGTTCCTCACCATCCTCGATCCCTTGTGACCAAAAGTGATACTACCTCTTAGGGCTTCTATTTCCTCTTAACTCAAAGTGCTCCTCTCTGCCCTAGATCTAGGACCTAGAAGTGGGTGTAGGCAATGAATTGGCCAAACAGCATCTGGTTTTGCATAGTAGTGCTATTGCTTGATCAAAGGGTTTGCAGTTTGATTGCCCTTTGACCCTAATTCCAAATTGCTCTCCATAATGGTTGGATCAGTTCTAAACTCCACTAATAGTATGTTAATGTACCAATTTTTTCATATCCCTTCCAACATCTATCATTTTCCTTTTCTGTTATATTAGTCAAACTGATAGGTGGGAGGTGGAACTTTAGTTGTTTTAATTTGCTTTTCTCTGATTTAGAATGATTTTGAACATTTTTCACATGACTATAGAAAACTTAGATTTCTTCATCTGAAAACTGCCTGTCCATCTAATTTTATCATTTATTAATTGGGGAATGACTTGGATTCTTATAAAATTGAATCATTTCTCAATATATTTGAGAAATAAGGTCTTTTGCAGATATAGTTGATGCAAAAATAGTTTCTTAGCTTTTTGCTTTCCTTCTAATCTTCGTTTCATTGGTTTTGTTTGTGCAAAACCCTTTTTACTTTATTATAATCACAATTATCCATTTTACATCAAGTAATGCTTTCTATCTCATTTGCTCACAAATTCTTCCCTTTTCCATAGATCTGACAGGTATATTTTATCTTGTTCTCCTAATTTTCTTATGGTATCAACCTTTGTTTAAATCATGAACCCATTTTGCTCTTATGTTGGTATACAGTGTATGATTTTGGTCTATACCTAGTTTCTGCCATACTATTTTTCAGTTTTCCTAGCAGTTTTTTCTCAAATAATGAGTTCTTATCCCAAAAGCTGGGGTCTTATGTGATTACTTTTTTGCTTCTCTTCTTCCAGATTGCATTTATTTCTATGTATTTGTATTCCCGATCAGTTACCCGTTTCTTTGGTACAGCTGCTACCAATGACTCAAAATTTTTCTATTCTGCCTATTATTTCTATCATTCTTGTCATAAATACTGCTTTTTATAGTTCTTGTTACCCTTTAAAATCATTTGGGAACATCCTATTGCTTCCTTGATTCCTTAGGAATCCACAGGGTCATCTGTGTCATCAAGTGTTGATTCATTTTCCTTTGTTCATATCTGTTCATAGGTATCTGGTCTTTTACTTGATCTGGAGATCATACTTCCTTCTTATATTACCAGCCACAGAGTTGTTTTATCTGATTATGGGCAGTGTCTGGATTTTCTTCCTCCTGACGGTAATTTCACCCCACCCCTTATTGCCACTATGGTTCACGTTCTGATTTCCTCCCCTTTGATGGGAGTTTTCCTGGGGACTAGATCTCAGAGTCTGAGATTCTTCCCATATTTGACAATTTACAGTTCACCATGCTATATCTCTGCTCCTATTGACTTGTGTGGGAAACAGAATTGACCTTAACTGGATACTGGGTTCTTTTCCTTTTGCTTAGTAGTGTGCTACATAGTCCCATTCCCTCCTCATGTATCCTCCCTTTTCCATCTATACCTTTCTTCTCTTGCCCAGTGTCACAGAGTGATTTCACTCTGCTATAGAAGCCTGAGCAATCTCTGAATTTTGGAGTTTGAATTTCTTCTTTAGAGGGGAGTGGGAGGGAGAAAAGGAGAAGGTTAAGGAGAGAGGGAGAGATGCAGGGAAATCAGGGTGTAAAGTTGAATTCTGCTTCAAGTGTGTGAAGCACTGCTTCCAGGAGTGTTGTGTGGGGAGGTTCTGGGTGAAAGTTAAGGTTATTAGCCTTATCTGCAGTTAGTTAATTTTTATTTTCTTTGGGTTTTTGGTGTCCTAGATTGTGGAAAAACCTGAAATTGCTTTGCCTGCAGTGAATAAATCCTATTTTGGAGAGGTCTGAGAGATTATAAGAATCACGTAAGACATCTAACATTCCATCTTGTAGGTCACATGAACTGGTAGTCCCAACTGATGGAGTTTTATTATGGGCTTGAATGAGCCTTTCAATACTTCAATTCACCAGACCCAGCTCCACTGCAGAATCTTTAACAGTCATTGAAGAATGCTCTCTCTGAGCTAAAACTTTTTCATGTTTCCTTGGAGTAAGAGAAATTTTTTAAAAAAGCAACAACACAGAATTAAAAACACAACAAAAGTGAGCAGTTAAAATCCATGTGTATAACACAAAATTCTGTTCTTTTAACAGAAAGCTAACTAAAGGGAAAACAAATTCAGATGCATATGGTTAGGGTAACATGTTTTGAACCTGTTTATTGTCAATAGAAGCACAAATGAATGATCATTATTACCATAAGAAAAAAGTGTATCAAAATTATTGTTCATCTCAAGTCATTCATATAATGCTTTTGAGCAGAGGTGTCAAACATGTAGCCTATATAGCTCACAACACTCCCATGTGAGTCCTAAACCACATTAAGATGTAATTGAAAATATTTAACCAAATAAACTAAAATAAAATAAAACATAGATTATTGTTGTTATTGAATTGTTTAAATCATGTCTGAGTGTCTTTGGCCCTACCTGGTGTTTTCTTAGCTAAGATACTGGATTGTTTTGCCATTTCCTTCTCTAGCTCATTTTTTAGATGTGAAAACTGGGGCAGATGGGGTTAAGTGACTTGTGCAGGGTCACACAACTAGTAAGTATCTGAGACCAGATTTGAACTCTGGTCTTGCTTATTCCGGGACAAAGCTACCCATTGTGCAACACTACCTACCTGCCACTAGATAATGTGGGGTGGCTAAGTGGTGCAGTGAATAGAGCACCAGCCCTGGAGTCAGGAGGACCTGAGTTCCATTATGGCCTCAGACACTTGACACACTCACTAGCCATGTGACTTTGGGCAAGTCACTTAACCCCACTTGCCCTCAAAAAAAAAACAAAACAAACAAACCAAACATAGACAATATTATACTTTAAGACTAAGTCAAAATACAGTCCACAGTTATCTTTATTGATGGTTTAGTGACCACTGTTGCTATATGATTTTGAATCTACTGTTGTGAACTCCAGTAAGACAGCTATTAAAATCTAAAAGCTAAGGACAAAGAAACTACCTAATATACTTTGGCAACTATAACTTTTCATTTCTGTAAGGAAGTTAGATCTACCACAAAGAGGAAATCACCTGTAGTAAAAGTCTCAGTGAAACCTATCAGGGAAGCATAGAGTCAGTTAAATATTAATAATTCTTTCCTGGGGTTGCTATGAAAATTAAATCAGATAATAACTATAAAGCACTTAGCACAGTATTTGACACACAGTCTGTCCTGAATAAATGCTTGTTTCCTTCTTTCTTTTCGAAAAAGAAGGCACCAAAGTATAGTGAAAATGGTGCTACTAAAAAAAATGCATGGACTTTGTTGAGGAAACATAATTCCATTTTTGTCTTTGCATGCCCAGAAGGTAGTAGAGTACCTGGGTTATAGTAATCACTTAAAAATAGTTGTTGATTGATGGATCCATTAATTGGATTTGAAATCAGAGTGCTCAAGCTCAGTTTACTTCATTTCAAGTCAATCTGCAAGGCAGAGAGCTGGATTGGAATACCAGCTCAGCTATTTATTTCATGAGTGAATTTTGAAAAGTTCTTTCTGTTCTCTGAACTTTAGTTAACTGATCTGCACAAAGAGAAGTTTGGGTTAGATAATTCTGAAAAAAAATCTTTCAGCTCAAAAGTGTGATTGTAAGGAAGAGTTAATTTAAATTTTTGTTTTCTCCTTAGTCAGTGATTCCTAACTATATTTTTTGTTGGTGTCATGAATCCCTTTGCCAGTCCAGTGAAGCATATGGATTAAACAAAATATAATACACAAGATTTGAAGGGAAAATAATTATCCACGTGTATGTATCAATGTATGTGTATATGTTTGCATATATAGAAACAATTTGTATTTATATACAAATATAAAGAAATAATTTATATTTATATACACATATATTGGCATATATGTTCATGGACCTCAGTTTACACAGTTTTTCCTAGGTATTTCTGGCAGGGAGAAGAGAACAGAGCCTTAGAGAACTAAATAATCTGGTAGAAAGATATATGATAGGTGATTTTTGCTAGAGGGTGAATGAAAAAATATATATTGCAGTATGTGGTGATGAAGGGATATGAGGTTAGTAGAGCATATTTCCATTTTATCTTTAAAATTGTCCATTTGCTGATACTTATTGGTGGGGAGGGGTGTTGGACAATTGGAAATAGAAATTTATTTGCAGTTTCCCCCCATTACAGAATCTGGGGGAAAATGCTAATATATATCTCACTTTATGAAGAAATTAACTCTCAGATATCTTTTTTTTTTTTTGCTTTTTGGAGGGCAATTGGGGTTAAATGACTTGCCCAAGGTCACACAGCTAGTTTTTGTATCAAGCGTCTGGGGCCAGATTTGAACTCAGGTCCTCCAGGGCCTGACTCCAAGGCCGGTGCTCCATTCACTGTGCCACCTAGCCGCCCCCTCAGAAATATTTCCAATAAAGCCATTGTTGAATGTTATTCTCAACATACCATTTTTTTTTTTTGGTGAGACTCTCCTCTGAGCTTTCTCTTCTCATATCCCACTCTTTTTTTTTTTTGGCCTTTTGGAGGGCAATTGGAGTTAAGTAACTTGCCCAAGGTTACATGGCTACTTTTTCTATGTGGGTGTTAAGTGTCTGAGGCTGGAACCGAACTCGGGTCCTCCTGAATCCAGGGCCGGTGCTTTTCTCACTGTGCCACCTAGCTGCCCTCATATCCCACTCTTTATTCTGCCATTACCTTATTGTAGGTAATTAGCTTGCTTTTAACTTCATGCTACAGACTTTTCTTTGATCTTACTCTGAAATTTCTTCCCCTCCCCCTTTTTTGGCCAGGTCTTTTCATTGCTATTAACTCAATTTTTGTTCCTTGCCTTGGGCTACTTGTTTTTTCAGCCCTCTGGAACATGTTTATCCAAAATTTTTGTTAGAGTTGGGGTAAGTGCTTGGATTTTCATACACTTCAGTCATTTTCATGGGATACCCCGCTTTTAAAAACAAAACAACATTGGCTATGGAAAGGGAATTGATCTTGGCTCCATGTTTCCAACAGAGAAAGAATCTTTGAGTTCATAGTGATTTCTCTTGTTTTTGGCCAAAATCTTCTCTTCTGCCTTCCAGAGTCCATCCTGAGTTCTTGGGAGTTTGTTCTATTCCTTGCCTTTCTATTCTTGCCTAATCTTGCTGCCTTTAGCAAACTCTGTTACCAAAAATACTGAGACAATCTCAGAGTTGGGAGATTAGAATGTAAACTACTTAAAGGGAGGATATTGTATTTTGACTTTCTTTGTATCCCCATTACTTAGTATAATATCTGGGCTATAGTAATGCTTAATATTAATGCAATCTCTCATATGTCTATCAAACTTCTTAAAACTTCCAGTGCTGGGAAATCCATTAGTTTTTTGAAATTCAATTTTATTTTGTTTTCAATTTTGTGTTTTCTCCTTCCCCTAATACTCCCCTCCCCCATTCATTGAGAAGGAAAAAGAAAAAAAAAAGTTACAAGTAGGTATAGTCAAGCAAAGTCAATTCCTGCAGTAACCATGTATAAAAAAGGGGGGGAGGAGAGAAGAAAAAGTAAGCCTCAATCTGTAATCTGTACTTGAGGTCATCAGTTCTAAATCTGGAAGTGGGTAACCTATTTTATCATGAATCCTTTAGATTTGTGGTTGATTACTGTGATGATTAGGGTTCCTTAGTCTTTCAAAGTTGACTATTGGTACAATATTATTATTATCTTGCTCACTTCGCTCTGCACTAGTTCATGTATATCTTTCTGGGTTTTTATGAAACCATCCCCTTTGTCATTTCTTATGGCACATTGGTATTCCATCACATTCATTGCCCATTCAGTTTTTTCTTAATTGATTGGTACCTCATAACTTTCCAATTCTTTGCCACTATGAAAAGAACTGCTATAAATATTTTTGTATTTTTGGGTCCTTTTCCTGTTTCTTTTATCTCTTTGGGGTATATACCTAGCAACAGTATCACTGGGTCAAAGGATATACATTTAATAACTTTGAGGGAATAGTTCCAAATTGCTTTCCAGAAAGACCAATATACAACTCTACCAACAATGCATTAAAGTACCTGTTTTCTCTCATCATTTTCTAGTATTTGTCATCCTAGTCAACCTGACTGATAGGTTTTTCTTTATCCTATTTTTTCTTCATTTTTCTCCTACCTTCTCTTTAAAGAGTTTGCAGTACTTGCTCCTTTAATTTGATTGTAAATCCATTGGGTCTTTTTATTTTTAATTTTCCCTTTGGGAGTTTGTTTATGGCTTTTTTTTTAGCTTCTCTAAAATAGGGTTAAGTGCTCTATTTCCTATTCTGTTAATGTGGGAAATTTATATTTAAAAAAATATTTATCCATTTGATTTATGTTACTGATTTTATTGACATAGCATTTATTTTGTCAGTTTATTGGCCCATAGTTTGATAAAATAACTCAAATTCCTTTTATTTGCTTCTTCATTAGTTACGTATTTGCTTCTCCTTTTGGTTTTGATAGTAGGATTTGCTTTTTTTCTTTCTTTTTACAGAAAATGAGGACATATATATTATTCTCAGTTTTGTTAATCTCCTTTATTCTTCAGGATTTCTAATCTGGCATTTAACTGGGAGGATTAGTTCATTGGTTTTCTCTTTTTTTTTGTTTGCATGATCAATTAATTTATCTGTCCTTTTTGTCTTTTAAAGATGAAAGCTTTCAGAGATTTAAACTTTCCCCTAACTACTCCTTTGGCTTCATCCCATACATTTTGGTATGTTGTAATTATCTTTAATGGATTTATGATTTTTTATATGATTCACCTATTTTTAGAATTAAGTTTAGTTTCCAATTTTTCATATTTACTTCAAATATCCTTTACTGAATGCAACATTATTGTATTATGTTTGTTAAAAGATGTATTTGTTATGCTTGCATTGCTTTTTGAGGCTTTTATGTCAGCTTTTTTGAAGATGCCATATATACCTGAGAAATACATATGCTATTTCCTATCGTCAGTCAATATTCTCCAGACATATGTCATAACTAACTTCTCTAACATTCTTTCCAGGTTCTTTATTTCTTTTTTGTTCATTTATGGTTAAGTTTATCTAAGTCTGAAATGGGTAGATTTTAGTCCCTTAATACCATGCTCCTTTATTTCTTCCTGTTCCTCATTTAACTTTATAAAACTAATTTATATAATGCCACTTGATGAATATATGTTTAGAATTGGTATTAGCTCACTGTCTATGGTGCCTTTTATTAAAATGAAGACTTCCTATTTATCTCTTTTAATTTTTCTATAATTTTTTATGAGATTATGATTGCTATTCCATGCCTTTTAAAATTTAAACTGAAGCTCATTAAAGTCTGTGACAGCCCCTTATTTTAACTTTCTGCATATTTTTCTCTTTCAAGAATGTTTCTTGCAAACAAAATATTTTTGGATTTTGTTCTCTTTGCTTTCTTCTTCCATTTTATGGGTACATTCTCTTTCACCATTATGAATGTTAATTTTGTTTTCCCTTTTAACATTTTTTTACACTTTTCTTTTTTTTTCATATACTCTTTTTTTTTTAGGGGGAAGGCAGGGCAATTGTGGTGACTTGCCCAAGGTCACACAGCTAGTAAGTGTTAAGTGTCTGAGGTTGGATTTGAACTCAGGTCCTCCTGATTCCAGGTCCAGTGCTCTATTCATTGGACCACCTAGCCACCCCCTCCCATCTAACTCTAAGAATTTGTTTTGATTCTGATTAATCTCTCAGTTTCCTGCCCTCCTTATTCCCCCTTCTTTCCCTCTACTTCTTTTCTTCTTTTTTACTTACAGGGTATGGTGTATTTTTGTTTCGAGGTCTGTTTGTGTATGGGTATCCTTTCCTCCTTTGACAAATTTGGATGAGGGTAAGGTTCAAGTGTTCCCTGCTCTCCCTTAAATTCACTCTCCTTATTGTATAGACTACTATTTGCACAGCCTATTTATGTGAGGATTTTCCCTAGTTTTCCTCTTCTTCCCTCTGTTTGTTCCTCTTCTCCACCTTTTTATTCTTCTTATGAATTCATCAAATCATAGCAGAATCACTCTGAGGCCCTCTAATTAGACATCTATGATCACTGAGAATTCTAGAGTTCTGGGAGGATTCCTGTATTTTCTCATCATAGAAGAATGCAAATAGTATAATCTTGTTTAGTCCTGTTTTCTGTTAATGATTACCTCTTTATGCTTTTCTTAATTCCTGTATTTGTATGTCACATTTTCTACTTGATTCTTGTCTTTTCGCCAGTGATTCTTTGAAGCCTTTTACTTTGTTAAAGGTAATTTCTTTCCATTGTAGTGTTATGCTAAAATTTCCTGGGTAACTTATTGGCTGAAGGCCTAAATCCTTTGCCTTTTGGAATATCATATTCAAGTTCTTCACCCTTTGATAGCACAGCCTGCTAAATCCTCTGTGATCGTGACTATGGCACCTTGCTACTTCTATTTTCTGACTCTTTGTGGTATTTTTACTTTGACCTGGGAGCTTTAGATTTAGGATACAATATTCCTGGGACTTTTCATTTTAGGGTTTCTTTTAAGAGGTAACCAGTGGATTTGTTCAATTTCTACTTTGTCATTTGGCTATACCTGTATAGCTTTGTTTTGTAATTTCTTTTAATGGCACCTAGGCTCTTTTGTTTGTAGAGTTCAGGTAGTCTAATTATTCTTAAATTATCTTTTCTTGATTTGTTTTCTATGTCAGTTTTTTTCCTCCGTTAAAATACTTCACAGATTCTTTTTTTTTTCAGTCTTTTAACTTTGTTTTAGTATTTTTTTATGACTTATATAGTCATTATCTTCCAGTTGGCTAATTCTAATTTTTCAAGGAGTTATTTTCTTCATTTTGGCTTACCTTTTTTCCAGTTTGTTGATTCTCTTTTTATATCTTTCTTCCTTATGTCTCATTTCTTTTCCTTTTTTTCTCTATATCTGTTTTTAAATGTTTTGATGCTTTTAAAATGATTTTTATCTCTCTTTTCCTAAACTCTTGCTTTAGCTCTTCTAGGAATTCTTATTGTCTAAGCTTGTGTTCAAGCTACATTTTTCTTTGAGGTCTTTCTTGTAGACATTTTTCTCCTTCTGGGTTTATATCTTTAATTTTCCTGTCACTGTAATAGATTTTGTGTTGGGATTTCATTTTTTTCCCCCTCATTCTTCCATTCTACTTCCTGATTTTGGACTTTATATTAGTTCTGGGCTCAATTAACTTTGGGAATGGAGGGGAAGGAAAGTAATTCTTACATAATTCTGTGACTTTCACAGCTCAGACTGGGAGATGTCCATACTCTCAGAGCTTTCAAGGTGATGAGGTATAAGTGAGGTATGATCACTGCCCTCCCGGTCTGAGCTTTCAAGTTCCTCTTCCAGATTTGGGTCTATTGCTTTGTTGCTTGTTGGCAGTTTCGGTAAACTGTTGCAGGACTCAGCTACTCAGCCTAATGGAAGACTCTTTAGGTACAATCTGATTGAACTGCAGGTTTTTGTGTTGGACTAGAGTTAGAATTAAGTCTCCCATTCTGCTCCTGGGCTAGCTCCTACATAGCTTCGGTTTGCTTCCAGAATTTGTTTCTTGATAAGCAAATGGTTCGGACCATATACCTGGTTAATGCTGTTTGGCCTGCATCCAACACCTAGTGCTCTGTGATCTGTGACAGAGGTACTAGTGGTACCTGTCCCTGTACACTGTGGTAATTCAGGGATTCCCTTAAGATAGTCTTCTGCCCCAGTACTTCTTGCCATGTGTCTAGTCTGGGCCCAGAATCCCTCCCATCTTCTTCCTGGTCAGACCTGGTCACTTGTGTATAAAGACTTACCTTTTTGCTTCCCAAAGTTTTCCTGTGCTGGAAAAAAGTTCACTCTGATTCCATGTAAGCTTTCCAAATCAGAATGTTTTCTAGATCTTTGTAGAGGAAATATGGTAGTGACCTCAGCTGTACTACTTCTCTTGGCCAAACCATCTTGAGTCTGTATCTCACTACTTTTTTAGGCAACACATTGTAATATATTACTCAATGTTTCTAATTAAATTCTTTTTCTTAAATCAAAACAAAAAATTTGTCTCTAAAATTTCTCTTCACTCCTTATACTTGAGTCCTCTGGAGTTTTAAATCTAATATCTCTTCCACATAGTAACCCTTCAAATAATGGGACCTCATTACCATGCCTCTTCCCCAATTTTTGCCCAAGTCTTCTTCTTTTCAGTTTAAACCCCCAAGTTCCTTCTAGTTCT